>NW_025833328.1:51536-181939 GCF_002878395.1 Capsicum annuum | reverse complement strand
AAGTTAGTTGTAACACCCCGCATTTTTGAGATAGACTTTGAACCATCATTCTAATGTGTGTAAAATCTAATACCATGATTTACATTTTAATACATGAGTCATGACCTTCATCCTAATGTTCTAAGTTCTTATGAGGTGAAAAATATTCATATAAATTACTTACAGCAAAGTCGAGCTAAGAGCCTTTGATACGGCCAAATTTTGTTGTTTGATTCCATAAGGGTAAACTTTAAATATGCATAACTTTTTAATCTAATACCCGAGAAAAATGTTATGGTTTTTTTGTGAGAGACAGTAAGGGTTCGCGATTTGGCCATGATGCGTTGCTCTCTCCATGTGATTGGGGCATAATGCATTGCTTTCTCTATGAAATATATGATGCGATGTGGAGATTATTCCCTCTCTGCTTTATCTTATTAAAAGCCAAGGGGCACTTTGGTCCTTTCCCCTTATCCCTAATTGTCCATGGCATGAATTAAAGCACCCAGAAAAGAATTATTTGTCCATCTTCTTCAAATCAATTCACATAAAAACCATCCCTTTTCTCAAGAAAAATAATTCAAGATTCAAGTTCAAGATTCATCTAGTGAGGTATGTGTGATGTTCATCAAAGGACCCTTTTCACCCATGGAGTCCAAGAATCCTCTTTTAGTTTAAATTATGAGTTTTTACATGTTAAAGTTGAACTAACTCCACGAATCTCTTGTTAATTTTAGTACATGACATGTTTACAAGTGTTTTCAAGTGTGATAAGCCATTTTATGTGTTGAGTATTAATATTCCCATGTCAAATACCTAATTTATGATGCTAGTCATTCAATCATGTTGTCCCATCATGTTTTACCCATTCCCATGTTTAAGTTCATCACTTTAATGTTTTTGATGGAGTTCTTATGTTTTGGATTCTTGAACAATGATTCCCTACAATGTTTTTAAAGCTTTCATAATGCATTATTATTGGTATTATTTCCAATCAGTGTTGCTAGGTTATGAACACCCAATACCTATGTGTTTATTTGCATTTTAGATCTTTCAAGTGATGATTTCAGTTAAACTATAAGTATTACTATTTACTCAATTTTTATTGTCAGGATGAGCAATACCAATTGTTATGTCCAGTCGAACTTAAGTCACTGCTAGTTTTAGTTTAGTAGGGAGTAGGATTTAGCACCGAGCAGACCCAGGGATAGGGGCTCACCTTCCAATAGAGGGTGTGACCCTTAGTAATAATCCATGAGTTCCATAACTACATAGACAACATAGGTTTGAGATGTCTTCCTGCCAGTTGAGGGTTGACATAGATCTCATGAGAGCACTTGCCAGTAGAGGGTGACTCCTTAGTCCTTTAGGACATTAATTTAGTGGATCCACACAACCAGTGTTAGTACCCATGGCACGATACTGACATCCTTCCAACTGGGGTTATAGGTTGGGCCCCAATTAGCTCAAATTGAGGCATGTCGGTTAGATGATACCTCCCATAATTTTAATATAATTTTAGTCTAATTTCAGTTCAGGTTTGCTTGACTAAGTGTAAATACTTTATGATATTTAGTTTTACAGGTTGCCTTTCCGATTATAGATTATCTCAGTAACATAACAGATGTACACTTTGTCTTGCATTCTTTGATTTTACATGTTCATAAATTCAAGTATAGTTACCCCATCCATTTCACCCTATCCTCATCTCATATACTAGTATATTCAAAGTACTGACTATATACTCTTCTTTGCACTATGATTTATTGTATCATAGGTTTGGATGTTTAGTCTCCCAACCATACTTAGACAACCCAGCGTTACAGCAGCAACAATAGTGGTAATTCCTCACCCTTCGAGGACATATTATCTCTCATTTATTTACTTTAATATTTCATTATTTTTTGTTAGTCAAAGTTAGTTGGGGGCCTATCCCATCAATTACTCAGTCAGTTTGGAGGCTTTCAAATGCTCAAACAGTCAGCTAGAAAGTTAGTCAGCTTTATCAATTTTATTAATGGTTTTTAGATAGAATATTTTGTTTTTAGTATCTTTTCATGTGTTTAAGACTTGTGATTAAGTCATACTATTAGTATTCAAACTTGCATTACTTTATTAGTTTATCTTCTAGATAGATTTTTTATTACTATTTTATTCAGTGCTCATAGCAGGTACTGGCTCATGGGTTAGCTTGTGGTCACTTATGGCCGTAAGCACAATTGTTGTGACTTAGGATAGTCTTAGGTCGTGAAAAAACTTGGTATCAGATCCTAGGGTTTTAAAGTATCCTAGGGATTCTAAAAGTCACTTGAGTAGAGTCTTGTGCATGATTGTAAAGCTCACCCCACTTATGGATGAAAGGTTATGAGATGTTTTAGGAAAAGATTCCCTTCTTTAAGTGTTCATGTTGTGAGAAAGAGCATGAGATCTATTTAAATTCTTTTTCTAATTTATACTTTATTGTATTTATAGATAAGCCTCCTAGGAGAAACAATGGAAGAAGGAATGGCTATAAGCCCACACCACCACGTATTCAGGAAGATCCCCTGAATGAACATATGTCTAACGCTGAGTTTAGGGCCGCTTTCACTACCTTAGCCCATTTGGTAGATGCTTAAAAAAATCAGCAGGTTGTTGCTCCAGCCAATCTAGTTGCCAATACATCTGCAGCGAATATTAAGGATTTCACCTGAATGAATCCCTCTTTATTTTTAGGATCCAAGTTTGAGGAGGATCCACAGGAATTTTTGGATATGGTGTAGAAGGTGATTGATATTATGGGCATCACTTTGAGTGAGAGTGAAAAATTGGCTGCATATTAGTTGAAAGATGGATCTCACACTTTATTTAGTGAGTGAAAGAAGGATAAAGATGTTGAGGTAGGGCTTATAGAGTGGGAGTAGTTTGCCACAACTTTTTTAGATAGGTTTTCCCCCTTGGAGTTAAAAGAAGCTAAGGTGTAGGAGTTTATTAATTTGAAATAAGGTAATATAAGTCTGAAGGCATACTCGCTAAGTTTAGTTAGTTGGCGAGGTGTTCTTCTTCGATTGTGGCTGATAATAGGTCTAGAATGAGTAAGTTTGTATCTGGTGTATTTGATAGTATGGTCAAGGAGTGTAGGTCCAATATTGATTAATGAGATGGACTTATCTAGACTTATGGTTCATACTTAACAAATTGAGAAAAAAAAAACTTAAGGGGAAAAAGAGAGAGAATAAAAAGGCTAGAATAGGAACTTTCAACTTTACACAATCGAGGTCAGAGGGTGGTAACCGTTCATAGTTCTATTAGAAAATTTTAGCCCCAAATCCATCTACAGATAGTGTGCCAGTGCCAAAGTTAAGGAATGACTGTCAGGATAGGGCACTAGGGTCTAAGTCCCAGGGTAGCATGAACAGTAGTCGTACTAATTATCTTTGTGGGAAGTGTAGTAGAAATCATCATGGTGTATGTAGAGCTAGCAGTGATGTGTGTTTTGTATGTGGATAAGCAGGCCACAGAGTCAGGGATTGCCTCACGCTGGGTAGCAGGGTCAATTTAATCATCTTTTAGCTCCAACCAATAACCCACTCAGTAGGGTACCACTTCCAGTGCAACCAGTGGGCAGCGCCAGAATAGTTTGTATGCCCACTAGACACAGCATGATCGGGAAAGTTCTCCTGATGTGATTAAGGATACATTACAGGTTTTCCATCTCTATGTTTATATTTTATTAGATCCCAGAGCTTCAGTTTCTTTTGTGACTACTTATATAGCCCTCAATTTTGGTTTCATTCCTGAATCATCAGCAAAATATTTCTCAGTGTCTAACCTAGTAGGTAAATCTATTATAGTTAGATGGGTATACAGAAATTGCCCAGTCAGAGTATCTCAATAGATCTTGCTAAGTTAAAGATGATTGATTTTGATGCCATTCTTGGCAAAGATCAGCTCTACTCATTCTATGCTTTATTTGACTGCAGAAATAGAGTCATTCAGTTTAAGTTTCCCAATGAATAAGTTATTGAATAGAGGGGTAGTACCTCAGTGCGTAGGGGTCAAATTGTTTCATATCTTAGGGAAAGAAAGATGATATTCAAAGGGTGTGTTTACCATCTTGTTCGAGTCAAAGACTAAAGCTCTGAGACTCCCAGTCTCGTTTCTGTTTCAGAAGTAAAGGAATTTCCATATGTGTTCCCTAAAGATCTTCTCAAAGTTCCTTCCGAGAGTGAAATTGACTTCAAAATAGATCTCCTTTCAGATACCCAACCTAACCGTATTCCACCTTATAGAATGGTTCCAGCTGAGCTTAAGGAGTTGAAAGATCAATTGAAATATCTCTTAGATAAAGGATTCAACAAGCCTAGTGTTTCTCTTTGGGGTGCTCCAGTCTCGTTCGTGCGTAACAAAGACTATTCTCTCAGAATGTGCATTGATTATCACCAATTGAACAAAGTCACAATCAAAATCAAATATCCTCTTCCCAGGATTGATGACATATTTGACCAACTTCATGGTGCCAGTTACTTCACTAAGATAGACTTCGGATTCAGCTATCATCATCTTAGAGTCAGAGAATGTGACATTCCAAAGATAGCCTTCAAAACTCGATATGGTAACTTCAAATTTTAAGTTATGTCTTTTGGACTAACAAATTCCCCTACAATTTTTATGGACTTAATGAATAGAGTGTTGAAGCAGTACTTGGACTTGTTCATCTTAGACTTTATTTATGACATTTTTTTATATTCTCATAGTGAAAATAATCATGCATACCATTTGAGAATTATGTTGCAGACCTTTAGAGCTTAATAATCTTTCACCAAATTTAGTAAGTGTGAATTTTGGCTAATATCAGTATCTTTTTTTAGTCACATTGTTTTCGGTAATGGCATTAAAGTTGACCCTCAATAGACCAAAGCAGTGAGAAACTGGCCCAGACCTAACTCTCCATCAAATATCAGGAGTTTTTTCGGTTTGGTGGCTATTACAGATGGTTTGTTGAGGGGTTTTCTTCTATTTTATCCCCCATGTCTTGATTAACTCATAAGAAAGCCAAATTTCAGTGGTCAGATTCGTGCAAGAAGAGTTTTCAGGAGTTGAAGTCTCAACTCACCTTAACCCCAGTCTTGACCTTGCCAAATGGTTTGGGTGGTTTTATATTTTACTTTGATGCTTCTAGATTTGTTCTTGGTTGTGTATTGATATAGAGAGGTAAGTTCTCTAGATAGATTAAACCCCATAAAAAGAATTATATCCTTCCCATGATATTGAGTTGGCAACTGTTGTTTTTGCTATGAAAATTTGGAGGCACTATCTTTACAGGGTTCATGTTGATGTGTTCATGGATTACAAAAGTTTATAGTTTATATTTTTGGAGAAATGTTTAAATCTTTGTCAGAAAAGGTGGCTTGAATTGTTAAAAGATTGTGAGATGATTTTATGGTATTATTCAGGCACGACCAATATAGTGAAAGATGCCCTTAGCATAGTGTCTATGGGTAGTATTGCTCATGTTGAGGAGCATAAGAAGAAGTTAGTCCAGGAGATTTATCAACTTACTAAATTAGGTGTTCGATTGATTGACTCAGTTGAAGGCAATGTATGGGTTCAGAATGGTTCAAAATCGCCATTGGTTGCCGAAGTGATGGAAAAAAATATAGGGATCCCAATCTTGTTAAGTTGAAGAAATCAGTTAGAGAAAAGAAAGTAGAGGTTTTCTTTCAGGGGAGATGGTGTGTTATGTTTCCAGGGTAGGTTATGTGTTTTGTGTGTTAATGGGTTGAGGCAGAGAATTTTGGTAGAAGCGCATAGTGCATGGTATTCCATTAATCTAGGGGACACTAAGATGTACCGTGACTTATAGAAATCTATTGGTGGAATGGTATGAAAAAGGGTATTGTAGAGTATGTGGATAAGTGTTCAAATTTTTAGTAGGTTAAAGTTGAGCACTAGAGGACTAGTGGTACATTTTACGAGTTCAATAGCCCCGGTTGGGAATAGGAAGTGTTGAACATGGATTTTGTGATGGGTTTGCCTCATACGCATCATCAGTATGATCGATTTGGGTCACAATAGATAAAATGAAAAAATCAGCTTATTTATTACCAGTTAATACTTCATACTCAACTGAGGATTATACCAAGCTTTACATGAGGGAGTTGGTTAAGTTGCATGGGATTCTATTATCTATCATATCAAATAGAGGTACTCAGTTTACCTCTTAATTTTGTAAGGCCTTTTAGAAGGGGCTTGGTACCCCAGTTCATCTTAGTATAACTTTGCATCCTTTGACAGATAGGTAGGTAGAGAGGACCATTCAGACCTTAAAGGATATCTTGAGAGCGTGTGTCTTTGATTTTAAAGGTAGTTGGGATGACCACTTACTTTTATTGAGTTTGCCTCCAATAACAGCTATAACTCCAGTATCCAAATGGATTTATTTGAGGATCTCTATGGTAGGAGATGTAGATATCCTATTGGTTGGTCTGAGAGCAGTGAGGCTTCTTTAATAGGACCAAATTTAATAATTGATGTGATGGAGAAAGTTCAGTTGATTAAATAAAGGATGAAGACATCCCAAAGCGGTCAGAAATCCTATGTTGATATGAGAAGAAGAGATCTTGAGTTTGAGGTTGGTGAATAAGTCTTTTTGAAAATCTCTTCCATGAAGGGAGTGAAGAGATTTGGCAAGAAGAGGTAGCTCAGTCCCCGATATATTGGCCCTTATAAAATCTTGAACTATTTTGAGAAGGTAGCTTATGAGCTAGAGTTGCCTGTAAATTTGGCCTCAGTTCATCTAATGTTCTATGTTTCTTTGTTAAATAGATGCATTGGTGATTAAACTGTTGTTGTTCCTTAAAATAGTATAGATGTTCAGGATAGCCTTTCCTACGAAGAAGTTCAAGTTGAGATCCTTGATCGTCAGATTCATAGGCTAAGGGATAAAGAAGTTTTCGTGGTTAATGTTCTATGGAGGAATCATTCTATTGAGGGAGATACTTGGGAAGAAGAAACAAATACATGGGCCTTGTATCCTCATCTTTTCTCTATGAATTCAGACTCAGCTTGAAGTAATAATTTTCTTTAGGTTGACTCTTTTCGTTCACTATTCTAGCTATACAACTATTCTTATTTCATATAATGTATCATTTTTTAGACCCAGTTATTTGATCATGTTTCAACTTAGCAGTATTCAGTATAGACTCTTAGTATTCTTAGTATCTCAGCTTAATTAGTTTTATTCGAGGATGAATGATTCGAGGGGGGAGAAAATATAACACTCCGTATTTTTGGGCTAGACTTTGAACCATCATTCCAACGCGTGTAACCTCTAATGCCATGATTTGTATTTGAATACATGAGTCATGACCTTTATCCTAGTGTGTTAAGTGCTTATGAGGTGAAAAATATTCATAGAAATCACTTAGAGAAAAGTTAAGCTAAGAGCCTTTGATTCAGCCAAATTTTGGTGTTCAATTCCATAAGGGCCGAGTTTAAATGTAAATAACTTTTTATATACATGGAAGTTTTAAGCTCAAGACCCACCAATTTTGCATTAATCCGATACCCGAGCAAAGAGTTGTGGTTTTTATCATGAGAGGAAGTAAGGGTCCGTGATTTGGCTGTGGTACGTTGCTCTCTCAATACGATTGGGGCGTGATGCGTTACTCTCTCCACGCAATATGGGATTTAATGTGTAGCTTATTTCCCCTGTAACGCCCCGAGTCTAGTACCCAAAATGCCACACGGTGCTCATGATCATAAAGGACCATAAGCTAACCCATGACTGATATTTGTTCGTGTACACTACATAATATTCTATATAAATACATAAATAAAGGATGAATGGCCATAAGGTTCAAAGATCTGATAAAACATAACATCTGAAGATATGGTATATCAATACCAAAACAACTAAAATAATTGTCTGAACATGCTAGTCCAAAAGCCTTTAAACTGTCTGAATAAGGAGTTGATGGGACATGTCCCCAACTAACTCCAACTACTGAAATAAATTAATTAATGAGATAATAAAGTAATGGTCATGTCCTCAAAGGATAAGGACTTATTGCTAACTCTGACTGTCGAGACTAGAATGCTACTGATGCTCTGGAGCTCATGCTTCTAAACCTATGGTATAAAACACCATAGCAAAAATGCGTCAGTACGATTGAATGTATTGGTATGCATGGGAGTTGATGTGTGAGCTGATGCTACCACATTTGAAGCTTTTAACTCTGAATAATTGCGAGGTCTTAAGCAACTTTTGTTGTTTTTGATTGCTTTTAATGTGCTAATGCAGCTACAAGTGATCGAGGAGAAAACCAAAGGAAAGAAGAATAAATCAGCTGAAATCTGGTGTAAATAAGCTGAAGTATAGCTGACGTAAATTTTGAAGTGACGTCATACATGGGACAGGCTGTCGGCAATGTTAGAAGCAGATAATACTGATTTCTAGTGAAGTTGTGATGGCAGTTGTCATGCACCGTCAAGAATTTTGACATGCCATCATTTTTTCCATCTGAAGAGTCAGAAGATAACAATTCACTGGAACCTTTGACGACATCTCGCACACATCGTCAGAAATCTGACACGCCGTCAAGATAGTCGTCGTCCAATTCGAAGAGAAAACTAAAACTTTTATTTTATTTTCTTATTTAGGATTGACTATTTAAAGACTTATTTTAGGGTTTTTTAGGGAAGGATCATTAATTATCAGAGAAAAACTTCTGAAGAGAAGCACTTAAAATTGCTTCATCTTTGCTATCAAATTTTTTTCTTGTTTCTTTAAAAAAGCGCTTATCAACTATTTTTGGGTTTCCATCTTGTGAGTAAATGGAAGAAACTACTTGTTGTTTTTCATCTATCCATAAGTTTATCCTTAATATGATTAATTCAACTTGTTATTTCGTTCATCAAATCATGAGCGGCTAATTCCATTAGCCAGAGTTATGGGATCCATGGATTAGGGTCTGATAGGTTACTAGGCATTTAACGGATTCAAAGAGTAGTAGGACGTCTTAAAATTCTATTGTTTTGACTGAAATCTATTAGTTTCAAACATTATATTATGCCTTAGGTTTTATTTTCTTCTAATGGTGAAATAGACTAGAGGACGTGAATTATCAACAGGGACTCGAAAGCTACCAACCTTCTGTTTACTGATTGATGTCGTAACTAGGTTAATCTACCTAAGATAACATCCTATGGGAAATAGATAAGTTATCTAAGTTCGAGAGAATTAGATAATAAATTGTTTGGTGAAGTCAAGAGATAAGTCAGACATTATCATAGTCAGGGATATTCTACTGTTTCTACTTACTCCAAGAATCCCAAGCATTACCTAGTATTTGTTAACTCCCAATACCCATGGTGAACATAACTCAGATTTCTCATTTATATTGATTACAACACTAAAATATTGAAAATGACAATTAACTCTCTGTGAAATTTAAACCCTTATTTTTGGAAACAGTAAACTACCAATAAAGTATTTCGTAAACAAATTAAAGCTCACACCTTATTCCCTGTTGGATTCGACCCCAACCTAGTTGGGTTTTATATTGACAATGATCACTTACACCCATTCAAGAGTATAATTTGAGCGTTATCAAAAATGGCGCCGTTGCTGGGGAATACGGTTGTAGACTAAAAGTTTGTATGCAAAAATCTGCTGATAGTTTAGTTTCCTTGATTTATGTTTATTTGTTGTTTTTGTTTATCATAGGTACTGTATTTTTTATGCCAAAAACAAGAAGTTTCGGAGAACCACTATTACCAATCAATCTGGAACCTCAACTGATAGGAAGAATGGCTGAACAACAGGAAGCAGAAAGACTAGCTTCTATGGCCAGGGCTCAAGTGAATGTGCAAAATTTGGGTCAACAAGAACGTCACCAGAACCCTGATGATAAAGACTTGGGTGATGAGAAATTGTTGAATCCACAAAACCCAAAGCGGGCTGAGAAAATTGCTGCACCAATGCAGCGAAATATCAATAGAAACCGTCCTGTCTGAGGAAGGTATGGTCAGCAACCTGTTCAATATTAGGCTGATAAAGATGATGAAGGAATGGACGAAGCTGGTTCAATGGGTGCTATCATTCCTCCACCATTGGCACCAAGTGCAAAATTCAGCATAACAAGTACCATTATCCAACTCCTGAATCTGAAGAGGTTATTTGGAAGCTTTCCTGGTGATGATCCTAGCATGCATTTGGTGAACTTCATCACCATTTGCAAATCCTTCGACAATCCGGGAGTGAGCCAGAATGCGATCAGGTTGAGATTGTTTCCTTTGTCTCTGTCTGGGAAGGCTACAATATGGTTGAATGAGTTAAAGCCGGATTCTATAACCAACTAGAGACAGTTGAAAGACGTGTTCCTAGAATAGTTATTTTCACTCTCCAGAAGGGTACAATTGAGGGACGAAATTAGCAATTTCAGACAGCTTCTGACTAAAGCACTACACGAAACCTGGGAAAGATTTAAGAAGAAACCCATAATATGATTAACGTGCACTTGATGGAGACTTTGTACAGGCCTTTCAAATCTATGATGAAGCTTATTGTTGATAACGTTGTAGGTGGTTTATTCATTGACCTTTCTTTTCTAGATATTTCTGACATGCTTACTAGAATGACCAAGCAAAGTTGGGCTTGGCACACTAGGGATTCTGTAGTGGATAGCCCGACTATTGCTGGTGGTATTACTGCCGAGAAGCGTAGAAGAGATGAGGAGCGAGATTAGGACATGGCCCATTTGAAGACGCATATAGACTTGCTGGCCAAGCACTTACTATTCGGCAAGACTGAAATGGTTAAGGATGTGGAATCTCAGGGTACTGTGTCTACAGGTGCTAAGTTTGAGGCAAATTATGTGAGTAATCAGGAGGGTTTCTGAGGCAATAGCCAAGGGAACCAAGGTCGGACTTTCTATGACAAGCCTGATTATAAAGATAGGGAGCAGGGACATTGGAAAAACAATAATAACAGGAGTGGTTTGTATATTCCTCCTGCAAGTCAGGATGCTACAACGACTAGTTTTGGCAAGATGTCCATGGAGGACAAGATGGAAAACTGTTGAAGGGATTTGAAGCTGCCAACTCGGGGGTAACTACTATGAAAAGCAAATTTTCTACCCTCAGACAGTTGGTTAGCTAACACTCTACTTCTATTAAGCAGTTGGAACAATAGATAAGCCAACTTTTGGCTACACTGAACCAGAGAAAAGCAGGTACTTTACCTACCGATATGGTTCAGAAATCGTGGACTAATGGCTCTTGTTTGGAAATTACCACTCGTAGTGGAAAGAAGTTATCTGGCCCTTCTATGGGCAAAGATGTCGAGAAGGAGGTAAGTGTCGATGAGTCAGAAGAAAGCAATCTAGTAGAGTTTGAGAAGCTAGATGGCTTTGTTGATATTTTGGAGAAAGAAGACAAAAAGAAAGGGGAAGTGGTATTAAAAGAAATGCCAAGACCACCACCTCCCTTTTCTCAGAGATTGAAGAAGAAAGTAGATAACGAAAAATTTGGTAAATTCATAGCACTAATAAAACAACTGACGGTGAATGTACCATTGAGGGAGGCACTTGGGCAAACGCCAAACTATGCTAAATTTATCTAGGAACTGTTAACAAAGAAGCGGAAGGTAAGCTGTGAGCCGGTGGACAACATCCACCACTGTAGTGTTGTTTCTTCATAATCCTTAATGCAGAAAAAGCCTAACCCTGGAGCATTTACCATACCATGCACAGTTGGGTCCATGAAGTTTACCAATGCTTTAATGACTTAGGAGCAAGTATTAATCTGATGCCACTTGATATCTACAAGAAGATTGGATTGGCGGAACCTACCCCCACAACGATATATCTTGTGATGGCAGATAGATCGGTGAAACTACCAGTTGGTATGTTGCATAATGGGCCGGTAAAGGTGGATGAATTTATTATTCCTGCAAATTTTATGATATTGGATTGTGATGTTGATTTTGAGGTACCCATAATTTTGGGTAGACCACTATTAGCCATGAGAAGAGTATTGGTTGATATGGAGCTCAATGAGCTAAACTTCAGGTATGGTAAAAGGGAGGCCAGCTTCCAAATGCACCCTCCTATGAAGCAGTTGGAGGAGATGAATATCTTCTCATTTGTGGATGTATTCCAGGAAAATAGTAATGAGGTATCGATATGGTATCTTGATGAAGTCTGAGTAGTCAAGATAATCAAGTTGTGCTGCGACGTTAAATCAAGCGTTGTTTGGGAGGCAACCCAATGTTTTAATTTTATTGCACTTGTGTTTTTAATTTTTGTAGCTAAGAGTTGTACAAAGGAGGTGAACTAGTTTCAGTCAGCTTGAGAAGGTTGACGTCAATTTTGATGGGTTGTCACAAGTATGACAAGCCTTGAGAAATGGCATAAAAATAATCAAGTCAAAGCCTTATTCTGTTAAGGCTGATGACAATTCTGAAGCATCGTCCGGTATCTGACGCACCATCAAAAATGCCATCAAATGATTAAGCCCAGCTTAAAAATTTCAGGCTAACCCATCCCAAAAACAGTTGTTCACATTCCTGTGTAATTTAGATATTTCTCTTCCAGCTTTGGTTTTGTTTTCTTAGAGAGTTATTTCCTTTGCTTTTTAAAATTTAATCCCTTCTAAGGAAAACTTTTAAGAATTTCCTTGTTGAAGCCTGAGAGTTAAGTCAAGAAATATTCTCCCTCTCTCATCTCATTCTTCTCTCACTCACAAGTCTATGTGTTCAGAGTACACCAGTTAAGTGTCGATATCTAGGTATGAGAAAAACTTCAACTTTTCATCTTTCTTTAGATCGATTGTGAACTACAAGAAACCTTGGTTTCAAAGGAGTGAGCTGAACCCATTAACATGTTTCAAGCCCCTTCGAAAACTAGGGTTTGTAGGGGTATGCAGTATAATTTCATGGAAATCTCAGTAAAGAACATGACCTAAGTTGAAATTGAGAATAATGGTAGAAGAAAAATCAAGTAACAAGTTGTTAGACATTATAATGTTCTCTGATGGAAATTTTCACGGCCTTGCACCTGTGTGACGGCCATTCAAATATTCCGTCAAAAGCTGACAAATTTTGTAGATTCTAGATAAGGTTGACAATGCTTTTGAAGCACTGTTACACCTGTGATGGTAAATCAGAAAGGTCGTCAAACCTGCAAACTAAAAACAGTGATGATGTTAAACTAAGGTGATCCTTCTTCTTCTCTTGTTTGATTATGGACACTAATTGAGGATTTCTATGTTGTTACAGAACTGATAATGGCACCCAAGAAGAAGAATCCAACCACACCAAAGAAAGCAGCTAAAGAGAATATACCTCGACAACTTGTCAACGAGGACTCTAATTATGAAGATGAAGAACCCTTGCTCATTGACTAGAAAGAGGGCTGGTCCAAAGACACCGCCTCCCCCTAAGCCTATTGAGGTGGAGGATATTGATGATACTGAGGTAACAACCTCATCTGAGCAAGTATCGGATGAACAAGGATCAGAACACACTGAACAGGAGTCTAAGGACACTAAACAAGAAGTTGAAACTAAAGACTCTGAAAGGCCTGCAATTGAAGAAACTAAGTCTGAATCACCATCATCGGAGCAGCAAGGTGATAAGGATTCTCCAGTATGGGAAACTTTGGTGAAATGCAAAAACCCCGAGGTTAGGAACAATTCAAGATGGAAAATCCCTTGGGCTGAAATGATCTATTTGGATGGACTTCGCTGAACAGATCGATGAAGTGCCAGAAGGCCAATTCTAGAAGAGAAAAAATCATCACTACAGGGTTAATCAGATACCCTGAGGTGATACAAAAACTTAAGGAGTATGGCTTGGAGTGGACTACCAGGGGAAGCATTGTTTACTGTCCTTCATTAGTCCAGGAGTTCTACACAAACTACCAGGCTACGATGGAAAATATGTGCAAAGAAGGAGATAGAACTTCAGATAAGCCTCTGTTGACCAAAGTCCCAGTACGTGGAGTGAGGATGGATATTTCAGATGCCACAATAAACAGGTTTCTTCATGGTCCAGCCTTTGTCCCATGAGCCACTTCACCTACCTTCTATGCCCTATTGAAACATAAGAAAACCAACGCAAAAGGCTAGCAACTCTCATAGCAAATGGGGAACCTAAGGGGATGAATAATCCAGCAGAAAATATTACCAAAGCGTCTCTAAATTTGAAGGCCAAATTTATGTGGGGTTTTGTATGAGTTCATCTGATACCCACCTAGGGAGACAACATATTAGGGGATTGAGATGGACGTCCAAATTCCATATTTTTATATCTAGTCCAAAAAAATAAGGGCATGAGTAGGGACATAGATAAGGCAGTTAATGAGATGATATATGGTTTACAACTCCATAAGAAAATAAATTGGAAAGATAAATATGGAAAGATAAGGAAAGAAAATAGGAAAGAGCACACCTCTGAGGAGCGTATTTCAACAAAAAGTGAGTCCCACCAATTTTTTTGCTACCTTTTCAATTGAAAATGTAATTAAAAGTAGAGGGGTACAAATATTGGACCCTACTATCATCTTTAAGGGCACCACGTGTCATTGCTACCAACTTATCTATGAATTCCATGCCTATATACGATGCCACTAGAGATTGAGAGTAGAGAGGGATTACATATGTAACTATTATTGGTGAATCTATGACAGGCGTCTAGTGTATCACAGGTATATTTCTACCTAAATATTCCATTTTCTATGATTTTTCTCAGTAGGGACATTACATGAGTTTTATGTTGGGGGTTGGGGTGTATTACATTTAAGTGTTTTTATTATCGTATTTCATTCCCCTAGGATATTATATCTTGTTAGAAATGGCCTTTTTAGGAGTTTTATTGATGTTTTTATATTGTTTTTGGTGTTGTTTCTAGTTAAGAAAGAACTAGGAGAACTTAGAGTAGTCATAATAAAAAGCGCATGCAATCTGTGTTTTTAATGTTTAATGGTACCCCTCCACAAAATTTTGTGATGTTCTTTCAATGCTTTGTTCTTATCTTAAATTGTAAAAAATGTGTATCTCGTTATGGAATTAGTATTATGAATGTGACAACCTTTAGCCTAATTTGCATGAACTATATTAGTATTGACTGGGTATTCAACCCTAAACTAAGTGTGTGAGGTTATTCCTAGTCACTGTGTGTACAATCAAGAACTTGCCTAATTAGTCTAGCTAAAGTTGTAGTAAGTAGGTTAGGAAAGTATTATAGTACGTTCTTAATTAGTCCACTAAAACCCTAAATAGCCTACCAAATGAAAATAAAATCCCTTGGCCCTAAAATTAAAGCCTAAATAGACCTTTTGTTTGAACTAGTCCATTCACCTTTCCATTCATTTACAATAAACCCAGCTTGGTCCTAGTACTTTCTTTGACACTGTGCCCCTCAACTTAAGAAAATTACCTAAATTGAGGGTGACTATTATAGGGGTGCATAAAAGTTTGGGTATGCAGAAAAAGTTAGTTGTAACACCCCGCATTTTTGAGATAGACTTTGAACCATCGTTCTAATGTATGTAAAATCTAATACCATGATTTAAATTTTAATACATGAGTCATTACCTTTATCCTAATGTTCTAAGTTCTTATGAGGTGAAAAATATTCATAGAAATTACTTACAGCAAAGTCGAGCTAAGAGCCTTTGATACGGCCAAATTTTGGTGTTTGATTCCATAAGGGTAAACTTTAAATATGCATAACTTTTTATATACATGAAATTTTTCAGCTCAATACCCACCAAATGAAATATAATTGAATTATCTTTCCTGCGATACTAATTTTTTCTTAATCTAATACCCGAGAAAAATGTTATGGTTTTTTTGTGAGAGGCAGTAAGGGTTCGTGATTTGGCCATGACGCGTTGCTCTCTCCATGTGATTGGGGAGTGATGCATTGCTTTCTCTATGAAATATATGATGCGATGTGGAGATTATTCCCTCTCTGCTTTATCTTCTTAAAGGCCAAGGGGCACTTTGGTCCTTTCCCCTTATCCCTAATTGTCCATGGCATGAATTAAAGCACGCAGAAAAGAATTATTTGTCCATCTTATTCAAATCAATTCACATAAAAACCATCCTTTTTCTCAAGAAAAATAATTCAAGCTTCAAGTTCAAGATTCATCTAGTGAGGTACGTGTGATGTTCATCAAAAGACCCTTTTCACCCATGGAGTCCAAGAATCCTCTTTTAGTTTAAATTATGAGTTTTTACATGTTAAAGTTGAACTAACTCCACGAATCTCGCGTTAATTTTAGTACATGACATGTTTACAAGTGTTTTCAAGTGTGATAAGCCATTTTATGTGTTGAGTATTGATATTCCCATATCAAATACCTAATTTATGATGCCAGTCATTCAATCATGTTGTCAAATCATGTTTTGCCCATTCCCATAATTAAGTTTATCACTTTAATGTTTTTGATGGAGTTCTTATGTTTTGGGTTCTTGAACAATGATTCCCTACAATGTTTTTAAAGCTTTCATAACGCATTATTATCGGTATTATTTCCGATCCATGTTGTTGGGTATGAACACCCAATACCTATGTGTTTATTTGCATTTTAGATCTTTCAAGTGATGATTTTAGTTAAACTATAAGTATTACGATTTACTCAGTTTTTATTGTCAGGATGAGCAATACCAATTGTTATGTCCAGTCGAACTTAAGTCACTGCCAGTTTTAGTTTAGTAGGGAGTAGGATTTAGCACCGAGCAGACCCAGGGATGGGGGTTCACCTTCCAATAGAGGGTGTGACCCTTAGTAACAATCCATGAGTTCCATAACTATATAGACAACATAGGTTTGAGATGTCTTCCTGCCAGTTGAGGGTTGACTTAGATCTCATGAGAGCACCTACCAGTAAAGGGTGACTCCTTAGTCCTTTGGGACATTAGTTTAGTGGATCCACATAACCAGTGTTAGTACCCATGGCACGGTACTGACATCCTTCCAACTGGGGTTATAGGTTGGGCCCCAATTAGCTCAGATTGAGGCATGTTGGTTAGATGATACCTCCCATAATTTTAATAGAATTTTAGTCTAATTTCAATTCAGGTATGCTTGACTAAGTGTACATACTTTATGATATTTAGTTTTACAAGCTTTAGCCTTTCCGATTATAGATTATCTCAGTAACATAACAGATATACACTTAGTCTTGCATTCTTAGATTTTACATGTTCATAAATTCACATATAGTTACCCCATCCATTTCACCCTGTCCTCATCTCATATGCTAGTACACTCAAAGTACTAACTATATATTATTCTTTGCACTATGATGTATTATATCATGGTTTGGATGTTTAGTCTCCCAACCATACTTAGACAACCCAGCGTTACAGCAGCAACAATAGTGGTGATTCCTCACCCTTCGAGGACATATTATCTCTCATTTATTTACTTTAATATTTCATTGTTTTTTGTTAGTCAAAGTTAGTTGGGGGCCTATCCCATCAATTCCTCAGTCAGTTTGGATGCTTTCAAACGCTCAGACAGTCAGCTAGAAAGTTATTCAGCTTTATCAATTTTATTAATGGTTTTTAGATAGACCATTTTGTTTTTAGTATCTTTTCATGTGTTTCAGACTTGTGATTAATTCATACTATTAGTATTCAGACTTGCATTACTTTATTAGTTTATCTTCTACATAGATGTTTTATTATTAATTTTTTCAGTGCTCATAACAGGTACAAGCTCATGGGTTAGCTTGTGGTCACTTATGGCCGTAAGCACCATTTTCGTGACTTGGGGTAGTCTTAGGTCTTTAAAAAACTTTGTATCATATCCTAGGGTTTTAAAGTGTCCTAGGGATTCTAAAAGTCACGTTGAGTAGAGTCTTGTTCATGAGTATGAAGCTCGCCCCACTTATGGATGAGAGGTATGAGATGTTTTAGGAAAAGATTCCCTTCTTTAAGTGTTCATGTTGTGTGAAAGAGCATGAGATCTATTTAAATTCTTTTTCTAATTTATACTTTATTGTATTTATAGACAAGCCTCCTAGGAGAAACAATGGAAGAAGGAATTGTTATAAGCCCACACCACCACCTATTCAGGAAGATCCCCTGAATGAACATATTTCTAACGCTGAGTTCAGGATCGTTTTCACTACCTTAGCCCATTTGGTAGATGCTTAAAAAAATCAGCAGGTTGTTGCTCCAGCCAATCCAGTTGCCAATACATCTGCAGCGAATATTAAGGATTTCACCTGAATGAATCCCTCTTTATTTTTGGGATCCAAGTTTGAGGAGGATCCATAGGAATTTTTGGATATGGTGCAGAAGGTGATTGATATGATGGGCATCACTTTGAGTGAGAGTGAAAAATTGGCTGCATATTAGTTGAAAGATAGAGCTCACACTTTATTTAGTGAGTGAAAGAAGGATAAAGATGTTGAGGTAGGGCTTATAGAGTGGGAGGAGTTTGCCACAACTTTTTTAGATAGGTTTTCCCCCTTGGAGTTAAAAGAAGCTAATGTGTTGGAGTTTATTAATTTGAAATAAGGTAATATAAGTGAGAAGGTGTACTCGCTAAGTTTAGTTAGTTGGCGAGGTATTCTCCTTCGATGGTGGCTAATAATAGGTCTAGAATGAGTAAGTTTGTATCTGGTGTATCTGATAGTGTGGTCAAGAAGTGTAGGACCAATATTGATTAATGAGATAGACTTATCTAGACTTATGGTTCATGCTTAACAGATTGAGAAAAAAAAACCTTAAAGGAAAAAAGAGAGAGAATAAAAAGGCCAAAATAGGAAGTTTCAACTTTTCACAATCGAGGTCAGAGGGTGGTAACCATTCATAGTTCTATTAGAAATTTTTAGCCACAAATCCATCTATAGATAGTGTGCCAGTGCCAAATTTTAGGACTGACTGTCAGGATAGGGCACTAGGGTCTAAGTCCCAGGGTAGCATGAACAGTAGTCGTACTAATCATCTTTGTGGGAAGTGTGGTAGAAATCATCATGGTGTATGTAGAGCTAGCAGTGATGCGTGTTTTGTATGTGGCTAACCAGGCCACAGAGTCAAGAATTGCCTCACGCTGGGTAGCAGGGTCAATCCAATCATCTTTTTGCTCTAACCAACAACCCACTCAGTAGGGTACCACTTCCAGTGCAACCAGTGGGCAGCGCCAGAATAGTTTGTATGCCCTCTAGACACAGCATGATCGGGAAAGTTCTCCTGATGTGATTATGGATACATTACAGGTTTTCCATCTCTATGTTTATATTTTATTAGATCCCAGAGCTTCACTTTCTTTTGTGACTACTTATATAGCCATCAATTTTGGTATCAGTCCTAAATCATCAACAGAATATTTCTCAGTGTCTACCCTAGTGGGTAAATCTATTATAGTTAGATGGGTATACAGAAATTGCCCGGTCAGAGTATCTCAGTAGATCTTGCTAAGTTAAAGATGATTGATTTAGATGCCATTCTCGGCATAGATTAGCTCCACTCATTCTATGCTTTAGTTGACTGCAGAAATAGAGTCATTCATTTTAAATTTCCCAATGAATAAGTTATTGAATAGAGGGGTAGTACCTAAGTGCGTAGAGGTCAGATTGTTTCATATCTTAGATAAAGAAAGATTATATTCAAAGGGTGTGTTTACCATCTTGTTTGAGTCAAAGACTAAAGCTCTGAGACTCCTAGTCTCGTTTCTGTTTCAGAAGTAAAGGAATTTCCACATGTATTCCCTAAAGATCTTCTGAAAGTTCCTCCCGAGAGTAAAATTGACTTCAAAATAGATCTCCTTTCAGATACCCAGCCTAACCCTATTCCACCTTATAGAATGGTTCCAGCTGAGCTTAAGGAGTTGGAAGAGCAATTGAAATATCTCTTAGATAAGGGATTCATAAGGCCTACTGCTCTCCTTGGGGTGCTCCAGTCTCGTTCGTGTGTAACAAAGACTATTTTCTTAGAATGTGCATCAATTATCACTAGTTGAACAAAGTCACAATCAAAAACAAATATCCTCTTCCCAGGATTGATGACATGTTTGACCAACTTCATGGTACCAGTTACTTTACTAAGATAGACTTCGGATTCAGCTATCATCATCTTAGAGTCAAAGAATGTGACATTCCAAAGATAGCCTTCAAAAATTGGTATGGCCAATTCGAATTTTTAGTTATGTCTTTTGGACTAACAAATTCCCCCACAGTTTTTATGGACTTAATGAATAGAGTGTTGAAGCAGTACTTGGACTTGTTTATCTTAGTCTTTATTTATGACACTTTTTAATATTCTCATAGTGAAAATGATCATGCAAACCATTTGAGAATTGTGTTGCAAACCTTTAGAGCTCAATAATTGTTCACCAAATTTAGTAACTGTGAATTTTGGCTAAGATCAGTATCTTTTCTTAGTCATATTGTTTTCGGTAATGGCATTAAAGTTGACCCTCAATAGACCAAAATAGTGAGAAACTGGCCCAGACCCAACTCTCCATTAAATATCAGGAGTTTTTTGGGTTTGGTGCCTATTACAAATGGTTTGTTGAGGGGATTTCTTCTATTTCATCCCCCATGTCTTGATTGACTCAGAAGAAAGCCAAATTTTAGTGGTCAAATTCATGCAAGAAGAGTTTTCAGGAGTTGAACTCTCAACTCACCTTAACCCCAGTCTTGACCTTGCCAAATGGTTCTGGTGGTTTTATAGTTTACTGTGATGCTTCTAGATTTGTTCTTAGTTGTGTATTGATACAAAGAGGTAAGTTCTCTAGATATATTAAACCCTATAAAAAGAATTATATCCTTCCCATGATATTAAGTTGGCAACTGCTATTTTTGCCATGAAAATTTGGAGGCACTATCTTTACAGGGTTCATGTTGATGTGTTCATGGATAACAAAAGTTTATAGTTTATATTTTTGGAGAAATCTTTAAATCTTTGTCATAAAAGGTGGCTTGAATTGTTGAAAGATTATGATATGATTTTATGGTATTATTCGGGCACGACCAATGTAGTGAAAGATGCCCTTAGCAGAGTGTCTATGGGTAGTGTTGCTCATGTTGAGGAGCATAAGAAGAAGTTAGTCCGGGAGATTTATTAACTTACTAAATTAGGTGTTCGATTGATTGACTCAGCTAAAGGCAGTGTATGGGTCCAGAATGGTTCAAAATCGCCATTGGTTGCCGAAGAGATGGAAAAAAATATAGGGATCCCAATCTTGTTAAGTTGAAGAAATCAGTTAGAGAAAAGAAAGTAGAGGTTTTCTTTTAGGGGAGATGGTGTGTTATGTTTCCAGGGTAGGTTATGTGTTTTATGTGTTAATGGGTTGACGAAGAGAATTTTGGTAAAAGCGCATAAAGCATGGTATTCCATTAATCTAGTGGACACTAAGATGTACCGTGACTTGTAGAAATCTATTGGTGGAATGGTATGAAGAAGGGTATTGTAGAGTATGTGGATAAGTGTTCAAATTTTTAGTAGGTTAAAGTTGAGCACTAGAGGACTAGTGGTACTTTTTACGAGTTCAATATCCCCGGTTGGGAATAGGAAGTGTTGAACATGGATTTTGTGATGGGTTTGCCTCATACGCATCATCAGTATGATTCGATTTGGGTCATAATAGATTAAATGTAAAAATCAGCTTATTTATTACCAGTTAATACTTCATACTCAACTGAGGATTATGCTAGGATTTACATGAGGGAGTTGGTTAAGTTACACGGGATTCTATTGTCTATCATATCAAATAGAGTTACTCAGTTTACCTCTTAATTTTGTAAGGCCTTTTAGAAGGGGCTTGGTACCCCAGTTCATCTCGGTATAACTTTTCATCCTTTGATAGATAGTTAGGTAGAGAGGACCATTCAGACCTTAAAGGATATCTTGGGAGCGTGTGTCTTTGATTTTAAAGGTAGTTGGGATGACCACTTACCTTTATTGAGTTTGCCTCCAACAACTGCTATAACTCCAGTATCCAAATGGATTTATTTGAGGATCTCTATGGTAGGAGATGTAGATATCCTATTGGTTGGTCTGAGAGCAATGAGGCTTCTTTAATAGGACTAGATTTAATGATTGATGTGATGGAGAAAGTTCAGTTGATTAAAGAAAGGATGAAGACATCCCAAAGCGATCAGAAATCCTATGTTGATATAAGAAGAAGAGATCTTGAGTTTGAGGTTGGTGAATAAGTCTTTTTGAAAATCTCTTCCATGAAGGGAGTGAAGAGATTTGGCAAGAAGAGGCAGCTCAATCCCCGATATGTTGGCCCTTATAAAATCTTGAACAATTTTGGGAAGGTAGCTTATGAGCTAGAGTTGCCTGTAAATTTGGCCTCAGTTCATCTAATGTTTTATGTTTCTTTGTTAAATAGATGCATTGGTGATTAAACTGTTGTTGTTCCTTAAAATAGTATATATGTTCAGGATAGCCTTTCCTACGAAGAAGTTCAAGTTGAGATCCTTGATCGTCAGAATCATAGGGTAAGGGATAAAGAAGTTCCCGTGGTTAAAGTTCTATGGTGGAATCAGTCTATTGAGGGAGAACTTGGGAAGAAGAAACAAATACATGGGCCTAGTATCCTCATCTTTTCTCCATGAATTCAGACTCAGCTTGAGGTAATAATTTTCTTTAGGTTGACTCTTTTCATTCACTATACCATCTATACAACTATTATTATTTCATATAATGTATCATTTTTTAGACCCAGTTATTTGATCATATTTTAACTTAGCAGTATTCAGTATAGACTCTTAGTATTCTTTGTATCTCAGCTTAATTAGTTTCATTCGAGGATGAATGATTCGAGGGGGGAGAAAATATAGCACCCCGTATGTTTTGGCTAGACTTTGAACCATCATTCCAACCCGTGTAAACTCTAATGCCATGATTTGTATTTGAATACATGAGTCATGAACTTTATACTAGTGTGTTAAGTGCTTATGAGGTGAAAAATATTCATAGAAATCACTTAGAGAAAAGTTAAGCTAAGAGCCTTTGATTCAGCCAAATTTTGGTGTTCAATTCCACAAGGGTCGAGTTTAAACGTAAATAACTTTTTATATACATGGAAGTTTTAAGCTTAAGACCCACCAATTTTGCATTAATCCGATACCCGAGCAAAGAGTTCTGGTTTTAATCAGGAGAGGAAGTAAGGGTCCGTGATTTGGCTGTGGTACGTTGCTCTCTCAATGTGATTAGGGCGTGATGCGTTACTCTCTCCACGTAAAATGGGATTCAATGTGTAGCTTATTTCCCCTGTAATGCCCCGAGTCTAGTACCCAAAATGCCACACGGTGCTCATGATCCTGAAGGACCATAAGCTAACCCATGACTGATATTTATTTATGTACACTACATAATATTCTATATAAATGCATAAATAAAGGATGAAAGGCCATAAGGTTCAAAGATCTGATAAAACATAACATCTGAAGATATGGTATATCAATACCAAAACAACTAAAATAATTGTCTGAACATGATAGTCCAAAAGCCTCTAAACTGTCTGAATAAGGAGTTTATGGGACATATCCCCAACTAACTCCAACTACTGAAATAAATTAATTAATGAGATAATAAAGTATGGTCATGTCCTCGAGGGATAAGGACTTATTGCTAACTCTGACTGTCGAGACTAGAATGCTACTGATGCTCTGGAGCTCGTGCTTCTGAACCTATGGTATAAAACACCATAGCACAAATGCGTCAGTAAGATTGAATGTACTGGTATGCATGGGAGTTGATGTGTGAGCTGATGCTACCATATTTGAATCTTTTAACTCTGAATAATTGCGAAGTCTTAAGCAACTTTTTCTATTTTTGATTGCTTTTAATGTTTTAATGCAGATACAAGTGATCCGGGAAAAAACCAAAGGAAAGAAGAATAAATCAGCTGAAATCTAGTGTAATTAAGCTGAAGTATAGCTGACGTAAATTTTGAAGTGACGTCATACATGGGACAGGCTGTCAAAGTTTCCATTAAGCTTAGACAGAACCTGAGAAACTGAGATAAAATATGACGACGTTTAGGATGGGCCGTCAAATATGTGACATGGCGTCAACATCGCCGTCAACCAGAAGTAGAGAATACTGATTTCTAGTGAAGTTGTGATGGCAGTTGTCATGCGCCATCAAGAATTTTGACATGCCATCAGTTTTGTCGTCTGAAGAGTCAGAAGATAACAATTCACTGGAACCTTTGACAACATCTCGCACACGTCGTCAGACATCTAACACGCCGTCAAGATCGTCGTCGACCAATTCAAAGAGAAAACAGAAACTTTAATTTTATTTCCTTATTTAGGATTGACTATTTAAAGACTTGTTTTAGAGTTTTTTAGGGAAGGATCATTAATTATCAGAGAAGAACTTCTGAAGAGAATCACTTAAAATTGCTTCCTCTTTGCCATCAAATTTTTTTCTTGTTTCTTTAAAAAAGCACTTATCAACTATTTTTGGGTTTCTATCTCATGAGTAAATGGAAGAAACTACTTATTGTTTTTCATCTATTCTTAAGTTTATCCTTATTATGATTAATTCAACTTGTTATTTCGTTCATCAAATCATGAGTGGCTAATTCCATTAGCCAGAGTTATGGGATCCATGGATTAGGGTCTGATAAGTTACTAGGCATTTAACGGATTCAAAGAGTAGTAGGACGTCTTAAAATTCTGTTGTTTTGACTGAAATCTATTAGTTGCAAACATTATATTATGCCTTAGGTTTTAGTTTCTTCTAACGGAGAAATAGACTAGAGGACGTGAATTATCAATAGGGACTCGGAAGCTACTAACCTTCTATTTAATGATTGATGCTGTAACTGGATTAATCTACCTAAGATAACATCCTATTGGAAATAGATAAGTTATCTAAGTTCGAGAGAATTAGATAATAAATTGTTTGGTGAAGTCGAGAGATAAGTCAGACAGTATCATAGTCAGGGATATTCTACTGTTTCTACTTACTCCAAGAATCCCAAGCATTACCTAGTATTTGTTAACTCCCAATATCCATGGTGAACATAACTCAGATTTCTCATTTATATTGATTATAACACTAAAATATTGAAAATGACAATTGACTCTCTGTGAAATTTAAACCCCCATTTTCGGAAACAGTAAACTAGCAGTAAAGTATTTCGTAAACAAATTAAAGTTCACACCTTATTCCCTGTAAGATTCGAACCCAACCTAGTTGGTTTTTATATTGACAACGATCACTTACACCCATTCAAGAGTGTAATTTGAGCGTTATCAAAAATAGCATTGTTGCTGGGGAATACGGTTGTAGACTAAAAGTTTGTACGCAAAAATCTGCTGATAGTTAAGTTTCCTTGATTTATGTTTATTTGTTGATTTTGTTTATTATAGATACTGTATTTCTTATGCCAAAAACAAGAAGTTTCGGAGAACCATTATTACCAATCAATTCGAAACCTCAACTGATAGGAAGAATGGCTGAACAACAGGAAGCAGAAAGAGTAGCTGCTATGGCCAGGGCTCAAGTGAATGTGCAAAATTTGGGTCAGCAAGAACGTCACCAGAATCCTGATGATGAAGACTTGGGTGATGAGAAATTGCTGAATCCATAAAATCCAAAGTGGGCTGAGCAAATTGCTGCACCAATGCAGCGAAATGTCAATAGAAACCGTCCAGTCTAAGGAAGGTATGAAGATTATGAAGGAATGGATAGAGCTGGTGCCATGGGTGCTATCATTCCTCCACCGTTGGCACCAGGTGCAAAATTCATCATAACAAGTACCATGATCCAATACCTGAATCTGAAGGAGTTAATTGGAAGCTTACCTAGTGATGATCCTAGCGTGCATTTGGTGAACTTTATCACCATTTGCAAATCCTTCGACAATCCGGGAGTGAGACATAATGCGATCAGGTTGAGATTGTTTTCTTTGTCTCTGTCTGGGGAGGCTACAATATGGTTGAATGAGTTAGAGCCCAATTCTATAACCAACTAGAGAAAGTTGAAAGACGTGTTCCAAGAATGGTTATTTCCACTCTCCAGAAGGGTACAATTATGGGACAAAATTAGCAATTTCAGACAGCTTCCGACTAAAGTGCTACACGAAACCTGGGAAAGATTTAAGAAGAAACCCATAATATGATTGACCTGCACTTGATGGAGACTTTGTACAGACCTTTCAACTCTGTGATGAAGCCTATTGTTAATAACGCTGTAGGTGGTTCATTCATTGACCTCTCTTTTCTAGATGCTTCTGACTTGCTTAATAGAATGACCAAGCAAAGTCGGGCTTGGCATACTAGGGATTCTGTAGTGGCTAGCCAGACTATTACTGGTGGTATTACTGCAGAGCATAGTAGAAGAGATAAGGAGCGAGATCAGTACATGGCCTATTTGAAGACGCATATAGACTTGCTGGCCAAGCACTTACTATCCGGCAAGACTGAAATGGTTAGGGTTGTGGAATCTCAGGGTACTGTGTCTACAGGTGCTGAGGTTGAGGCAAATTATGTGAGTAATCAGGGGGGTTTTTGAGGTAATAACCAAGGGGACCAAGGTCGGACTTTCTATGACAAGCCTGATTATAAAGATAGGGAGCAGGGACATTGGAAAAACAATAATAACAGGAGTGGTTTGTATATTCCTCTTGTAAGTCAGGATGCTTCGACGACTAGTTTTGGCAAGATGTTCATGGAGGACATGATGGAAAAGCTGTTGAAGGGAGTTGAACCTACCAACTCGGGGGTAACTACTATGAAAAGCAAATTTTCTACCCTCAGATAGTTGGTTAGCTCACACTCTACTTCTATTAAGAAGTTGGAGCAATAGATAAGCCAACTTTTGGCTACGCTGAACTAGAGAAAAGTTGGTACTTTACCTAGCGATATGGTTCAGAAATTGTGGACTTATGGCTCTTGTTTGGCAATTACCACTCAGAGTGGAGAGATATTATTTGGCCCTTCTATGGGCAAATATATGGAGAAGGAGGTAAGTGTCGATGAGTCAGAAGAAAGCAATCTAGTGGAGTTTGAGAAGCTAGATGGTTTTGTTGATATTTTGGAGAAAGAAGACGAAAAGAAAGGGGAAGTGGTATTAAAAGAAATACCAAGACCACGACCTCCCTTTTCTCAGAGAATGAAGAAGAAAGTAGATAACGAAAAATTTAGCAAATTCATAGCACTAATAAAACAACTGACGGTGAATGTACATTGAGGGAGGCACTTGAGCAAATGCCAAACTATGCTAAATTTATCTAGGAACTGTTAACAAAGAAGCGGAAGGTAAGCTATGAGCCGGTGGACAACATCCACCACTGTAGTGTTGTTTCTTCATAATCCTTAGTGCAGAAAAAGCCTGACCCTGGAGCATTTACCATACCATGCATAGTTGGGTCCATGAAGTTTACCAAAGCTTTATGTGACTTAGGAGAAAGTATTAATCTGATGCCACTTGATATCTACAAGAAGATTAGATTGGGTGAACCTACCCCCATAACGATGCATCTTGTGATGGCAGATAGATCAGTGAAACTTCCAGTTGGTATATTGCATAATGGGCCGGTAAAGGTGGATGACTTTATTCTTCCTGCAAATTTTGTGATATTGGATTGTGATGTTGATTTTGAGGTACCCATCATTTTGGGTAGACCACTATTAGCCATGAGAAGAGTATTGGTTGATATGGAGCTCAATGAGCTAAAGTTCAAGTATGGGAAAAGGGAGGCCAGCTTCCAAATGCACCCTCCTAAGAAGCAATTGGAGGAGATGAATATCTTCTCAGTTGTGGATGTATTCTGGGAAAATGGTAATGAGGTATCAATATGGTATTTTGATGAAGTCTGAGTAGTCAAGATAATCAAGTTATGCTGCGACGTTAAATCAAGAGTTGTTTCGGAGGCAACCCAATATTTTAATTTTATTGCACTTGTGTGTTTAATTTTTATAGCTAAGAGTTGTACAAAGGAGATGAACTAGTTTCAGTCAGCTTGAGAAGGTTGACGTCAATTTTGATGGGATGTCACAAGTATGACAAGCCTTGAGAAATGGCATCAAAATAATCAAGTCAAAGCCTTATTCTGTTAAGGCTGACGATAATTTTGAAGCGTCGTCCGGTATCTGACACACCGTCAAAAAAGTCGTCAAATGAGTTAAGCCCAGCTTAAAAATTTCAGGCTAACCCGGCCCAACAATAGTTGTTCAGATTTCTGCGTACTTTAGATATTTCACTTCCAACTTTGGTTTTGATTTCTGAGAGAGTTATTTCCTTTGCTTTTTCAAATTTAATCCCTTCTAAGGCAAACTTTTAAGACTTTCCTTGTTGAAGCCTGAGAGTTAAGTCAAGAAATATTCTCCCTCTCTCATCTCATTCTTCTCTCACTTACAAGTCTAGGTGTTTAGAGTACATCAGCTAAGTGTCGATATCCAGGTATGAGAAAAACTTCAACTTCATCTTTCTTTGGATCGATTGTGAACTAAAAGAAACCTTGGTTTCAAAGGAGTGAGCTGAACCCATTAACATGCTTCAAGCCCCTTCAAAAACTAGGGTTTGTAGGGGTATGCGGTATAACTTCATGGAAATCTCAGTAAAGAACATGACCTAAGTTGAAATTCAGAATAATGGTAGAAGAAAAATCAAGTAAAAAGAAGTTAGAAATTATAATGTTCTCTGATGGCAATTTTCACGGCCTTGCACCTGTGTGACGGCCAGTCAAAAATTCCATTAAAAGCTGAGAAATTTTGTAGATTCTGGATAAGGTTGACGATTCTTTTGAAGCACCGTCACACCTGTGATGGCAAATCAGAAAGGCTGTCAAACCTGCGAACTAAAAACAGTGATAATGTTAAACTGAGGTGATCCTTCTTCTTCTCTTATTTGATTATGGACACTAATTAAGGATTTCTATGTTGTTACAGAACTGATAATGGCACCCAAGAAGAAGAATCCAACCACACCAAAGAAATTGGCTAAAGAGAATGTACCTCGACAACTTGTCAACGAGGACTCTAATTATGGAGATGATGAACCCTTGCTCATGGACTAGAAAGAGAGCTGGTCCAAAGACACCACCTCGACCTAAGCCTATTGAGGTGGGGGATACTGATGATACTGAGGTAACAACCTCATTTGAGCAAGCATCGGATGAACAAGGATCAAAACACACTGAACAGGTGTCTAAGGACACTAAACAAGAAGTTGAAACTAAAGACTCTGAAAGGCCTGCAATTGAAGAAACTAAGTCTGAATCACCATCATCAGAGCAGCAAGGTGATAAGGATTCTCCAGCATGGGAAACTTTGGTGAAATGCAAAAACCCCGAGGTTAGGAACAATGCGAGATGGAAAATCCCTAGGGCTGAAATGATCTATTTGGATGGACTTCGCCGAATAGATCGATGAAGTGCCAGAAGGCCAATTCTAGAGGAGAAAAAAATCATCACTACAGGGTTAATCAGATACCCTGAGGTGATACAAAAACTCAAGGAGTATGACTTGGAGTGGACTACCAGGGGAAGCGGTGTTTAATTTCCTTCATTAGTCTGGGAGTTCTACATGAACTACCAGGCTACGATGGAAAATATGTGCAAAGAAGGAAATAGAACTTCAGATAAGCCTCTGCTAACCAAAGTTCCAGTACGTGGAGTGAGGATGGATATTTCAATGCCACCATAAACAGGTTTCTTCATGGTCCAGCCTTTGTCCCATGAGCCACTTCACCTACCTTCTATGCCCTATTGAAACATAAGAAAACCAGCGCAAATGGCTAGCAACTCTCATAGCAAATGGGGAACCTGAGTGGCTGAATAATCTGGCAGAAAAGATTACCAAAGCGTCTCTAAATTCAGAGGCCAAATTTATGTGGGGTTTTGTACGAGTTCATCTGATACCCACCTAGGGTGACAACATATTAGGGGTATGATTGAGCAATATTGGTTGTAAGCTTGATAGATAGAAATCCCTTGTATTTTGGAGAAATAATAGCGAAAGAGATCAAGATTCGGCTCGCAAGACCCGATGCTGCATATCCATTCCCATTTTTGATTACTAGGTTTTATGAAGCAGCTAATGTACCTGAGATTTCAGGTATTGATTATGAGATACATGCCAAGAAAACTCACAACCCTGTTAGCAAAAATGAAAGTCGGTCAGGCTTACGACTTAATCGAGATGCAGTTGGTGCAGTTGATCCTCCAGTCATTGAGACTATATCAGCACCAGATATAGGGGTCCAAATCTCCAAAGTTGTACCACCACCACCAGCATACTCAACTCAGGCAGTCTCAGTTCCTCAAAGTGAGTGACTACTTCAGTCCCTCCGGCAGCAACAGGTTCAGCATTTCAGCCAATTGATATTAGGAAGGTGGCTAGGCAAGCAAATTAGTGTGAGGTGCAACTACAGGCCTTTACTAAATATTTTACTTCCAGTGTGGACAAAATAATCAAAGTTTCACTCGAAGCTGCACTTGAACCTTTCATGACTTTGATTGAGCGGGTGGCAAATCTAGGGAATAGATTCGATGCTCGGGTAAGAGAGATGACAGGTGCTGATCTTGCCACTTTCAAGGCTGCATTGGATAAGGTAAAATCTGGGGTTAGGATGATGCAGCAGCACCAAATCATGGTGCCAACAGGTTCAGCTATGCACAATGTAAAGAAAGAAATTCCTATACTCGATCTCACTATGGATTCCCCAAAGAAAAAGAATAAAAAGAGGGAAAAGAAAGGCAAGAATAAGAGAGATAAGTCGGATAATGAAGAAGGGAGAAAATCTAAAAATAAATCAAAGTAGAAAGAAGAGAAGGAAGATTTGAAAAGGGCAAAATTGAAGTCCCTGGCTAACACAAAAAAATGGGAAGCAGCCATCAGAGCTAGGGATGCAGGTGTTTCATCGAGCCAGGCTATAGCCACTACAAAGGCAAATGCTTTGAGTGAGAAGAAGACGGTAGATGATGTTGTAACAGGGTCGAAGACCCAGGATCCATAGGCTTAACTATCTTCAGGTACATCCTAACCCTTAGTGCATTTTATTTTTGATTTTAAGTTGAGGGTATAGGGAAACTGTTGTTGTAACATGTTCTGTAAATAATTAGGAATAGTATAAGTACTTGAGGAAGTTAGCTTGTTTTGTAATTTTTGAGTACCTCTCCAGTGGTCTAATCTATCATAAATTGTTTGAATTGCATCTAGTGTGAGCACTATGTATCTTTTTGTGGCATTAGTATGGCAAATAAGTAACCTGTAGAAAACAAATGCATGAAATAGATGAGTAGTGATGTGCGATATAATTGTGTGCTATGTCCGTGTAAGGTCTTACTCAGTTCCCATTGTGCGTTGAATCTAGAACTTGCCCTGCTAGTCATACCATAGTCATAGGATTGGAGTTATGAAAGGATCACAGGTCGTTTTTGCATGTTAACACATTTTAGCTTAAATGACCGTCCAAATGTGAATAATATCCCTTGATCCTTTTTTGCGCCTAAATGGCCCAGTTCTTTCTTATACACCTTTCACCTTCCTATTATGTCACAATGAACCTATTTTGGCCCTGGTCCTCCTTGGACATTGTGCACCTTGACTTAGGCAAATAACCTAAGTTGAAGGTGGCTACTATAGGGGTACGTGATTAATTATGAGTATGAAGAGAGGTAAAAGAAGGAAAATTAACAACAAGTTGGGTGTAGTGAAAAATAAAAAAAGAAAACTAAAAAATTTAATCTAATGCTTGAACAGACAACACCCATCTTGAGAATGCTTGACAAATAAAAAAGGGAAGCAAAGAAGGTCAAAAGTTGAAACCCCGTGAGTTAATGTAGTGACAAGGAGGTGTAGTCATTATGAAATACCCATGAATATCATACCAACCCTGAGCCTATATTACAAGCTTAAGAAAATCCCTAGAGTGATCCTAATTGACTTGTCTGAAGACTTAGATACTGACTATAAGGGCAAGCCTATGGAATTTGATGCGCAATGTTGGAACTTCATCCTGAGAGTGAGTCTTACATTTATCCCTATGTCTATACATGTGAATCTGAGTGAGAAATGGATTACTTTGTTGTGAGGGTACACCAGGCATATTGCTATTAACTGTTTTGTTCGGATAATGTAATTTGGCTATGTGCTAGGCAGTTATTGCTGAGAGTTTTGCCATATCTAAATACATATGAGTTACATGGGTGTTTTCAAATATTAGACACATTCGATTTTGCTGATTGATAATGGATATGGTGTATGTATTATAACCTGATGAGAGTAGTTAGCTACCGAATTGTACTTTGTATACTCTTAGTTATGTTTTGGTTGCTTGAGGACAAGCGATTGTTTAAGTTGAGAGTGCTGATATGTGAGCCGATGCTAACACATTTGAAGCTTTTTACTCTGAATAATTGCAAGTTCTTAAGCAACTTTTTCTGTTTTTGATTTCTTTTAATGTGTTAACGTAGATACAAGTGATCAGGGAGGAAACCAAAGGAAAGAAGAATAAATCAGTTGAAATTTGGTGTAAATAAGCTGAAGTATAGCTGACACGCCATCATACATGGGACAGGCTGTCAAAGTTGCCATCAAGCTTAGACATAACCTGAGAAACTGAGATGAAATAATATGACGTTTAGGACGGGCCATCAAATATGTGACATGGCATCAAAATTGCCGTCAACTAGAAGCAGAGAATACTAATATCCAGTGAAGTTGTGACGGCAATGGTCACGCGCCGTCAAGAATTTTGACACGCCGTCAGGTTTTCCGTTTGAAGAGTCAAAAGATAACAATTCACTGGAACCTTTGACGACATCTCTCATACGTCGTCAGGCATCTGACACCCCATCAAGATCGTCGTCGTCCAATCTGAAGAGAAAACTAAAACTTTGATTTTATTTCCTTATTTAGGGTTGACTATTTAAAAACTTGTTTTAGGGTTTTTTTAGGGACGGATCATTAATTATCAGAGAAGAATTTCTGAATAGAAGCACGTAACATTGCTTCATCTTTACCATCAAATTTTTTTTGTTTCTTTTAAAAAAGCACTTATCAATAATTTTTGGGTTTCTATCTCGTGAGTAAATTGAAGAAACTACTTATTGTTTTTCATCTATTCAAAATTTTATCGTTATTATGATGAATTCAACTCGTTATTTCGTTCATCAAATCATGAACGGCTAATTCCATTAGCCAAAGTTATAGGATCCATGGATTAGGGTCTGATAGGTTACTAGGCATTTAACAGATTCAAAGAGTAGTAGGACGTCTTGAAATTCTATTGTTTTGACTAAAATCTATTGGTTGCAAACATTAGATTATGCCTTAGGTTTTATTTTCTTCTATCGGAGAAACAGACTAGAGGACGTGAATTATCAACAAGGACTCGGAAGCTACCAACCTTCTATTTAATGATTGATGTCGTAACTGGATTAATCTACCTGAGATAACATCCCATTTAAAAAAGACAAGTTATCTAAGTTTGAGAGAATTAGATAATAAATTGTCTGGTGAGGTCGAGAGATAAGTCAGACAGTATCATAGTCAGGGATATTCTGTTGTTTCTACTTACTCCAAGAATCCCAAGCATTATCTAGTATTTGTTAACTCCCAATATCCATGGTGAACATAACTCTGGTTTATCATTTATATTGATTACAACACTAAAATATTTAAAGTGACAATTGACCTTATTCAAATTAAAGTTCACACCTTATTCCCTATAGGATTTAACCCCAACCTAGTTGGGTTTTATATAGACAACAATCGCTTACACCCATTCAAGAGTGTAATTTGAGAGTTATTTAAGAGAAAATAGAATCATAAAATTTGTTGTTACTTGAAAATATTTGGACCAAAAATTTTTTGGGCATAAAGCAAAGGCTTCATTAGTTTTTCCTTGCCACCCTGTAAAAATAGATATGTTATGTTAGATGTGGTTAATTTAACTATCTACTAGTCAAATAAAATAACATAAAAATTTATTTTAAATAAATTAAATTTAAAGTACTTAATTGGACACTTTATTACGAGTTAAAACATTCCATTAAAAGTAGACCTAGTTTGTCGAGTGCCTAAATAAAAACATTGTTAAACCTGGTTCGTTAGACTGGATCAGGAAGACCCAATAGCAACATTCCTTCGGATATGACATTACTGGAAGAAATTTGTGTTTAATTGTGAATAAAATAAAAGAGAATGAAACAGTAGAGTAACAATTCTTTTTCACAAAGGTTTAGAGAAGAAAGAGAAGAGAGAGTTTTTATTATCTGAAAAAACTTAGCCTTAAATGAAGCCTTATTATATATATATATATATATATATATATAATTAATCAATTACATGCAAGTTAATCAATTAAGTCTCTGATTTGCTTAATTTTTAATTAACTAACTTTATGAAGGCTAATGCTAACTAATTAACTAACTTAATAGTGAAAGTGACTAAGGAAAGAAAAATATAGTTTTACCTTTGTGAACTTAATTAACTTTCTTTTTTTCTATTTCTACACTCCCCCTCAAGATAGGACGTGAGAAAATATTTTGAACTTCCTAGCTTGGATCTAATATAATGATGATGATGCACCTTGCACTAACCCTTTGTTAAGAGATTTTTTGGTTTTTCTTGTATTGGAATTTACTTTGTAGTCACCAAACCTTGTATTATCTTTTTCCTTAAGAATTCACAGTCTATCTATGTTTTGCTTTCTCATGAGAAATTAGTTTGGCTACAAGCTGTATTAGTGCTTTGCTGTCAGTGAATATGTTTATAGATTTCTAAACTTTAATACCTAAGTCCTTCGTTAGTTCTACTAACCACATAATCTCAATAACTATAGTAACAATACACTCCTATATTTAGATTCTGTTGAACTCCATAAAACAGTGGATTATAATTATTCCACTAAACAAGTAAATTTTCAACTTGTAAAAAATATCCTATAACATGTTTCTTAGAATGAGGGAAATATGCTCAATCAACATCATAAAAGTCATAATTCTTGCGAGTGCTAGATAAAAACACACCTTTTCCAGGTTACCCTTTAATATACTTGACTATTCTCATTGTTGCTTCTATGTGTGATTTCTTTAAACTTTGAAGAAACTAACTTAGCGTTTTTCTTCCAAATGATATGTCAGGTTTGGTCATGGTTTAGTAATTTAGATTTTTAATTATATTCTCATAAGCCTCTTGATGAGTAAATGGATCAATACCTGTTGCTCTTGTCTCGACAGAGTTTATCTTGACATATTCATCAGGTTAACTTGATATTAGTGTCTATAGAAGTTATTTGTAGTTTTGAAGCACTAAGTCCTAACTTAGAAATAGCTCTAGAGCATGCTTTCTCTTATGCATGAGTATTCCTTGCTTAGATCTAGAAAATTTTGTCCATAAGAAATATTTGAGCTATCTCAAATCCTTCATTTTAAATTTTTGTTTTAGTTGTTCCTTTGTTTTCACAATCTCTTCCATACTGCTTCTAGTAATGAGCATGTCATTCGGGAGTTTTGGCCCGTATCCACTTACAAAATATAATGAAACATTTAAACACAAGTTTAAGAAAAATATAATGTGTAGACATGAATTATGATGTCACACATTTGGCTTCCTAAACTATTCAAAACTAAGACATAAGTCTTTAATATTACACTTTAGTCCCCAACCTCATCCAAAAAATATCTGACAGTTTTCTTTATTTTTCTGATTTTTACTTTTAAAAAAGATTGTCCAAGAATCCATCAAAAAAGCTCTTGTTTTCACCTACCTTTTTTATTCCGGTGACTTCTTAAGAGAAATCTTCCTCCTTACAATTGAAAATTTTCAGTTGTACTCATTGACTCATTTTTTATTACATTTCTTAAGAAATTCTCTCAAAGAACATTTTCTAACCACTTTTACTGGCTTGAAAAACATTCAAAAATCACTCCATAACTCTTTATTAGATAGATTATAATAGTTTAGAAGCACTAAAAAAAATTTCTGCATATCAATAGTTAGAAGAACATTGATAAGAACCTGATTTCTTTCACTCATATTTTTGTATGAATTTCTTATAATTCATCGATCAATCATCGACTCGGCATAGACCGACACCTTGATCTAGGATCGGTTACTGTAGTCTATAATGGCAATAGCAGAATTTATTATTGTAGGTGGTGATTATATGGAATAATGGGAAGAGATCATCAAATGTTGGAATTGAAAATCTTTTAGTAAGGTGACAGTGCTCATTGTATTGCATCGTAATGGTTCATATGATGACATAATTGCAAGTGTAATTGAGAGTAAAAATTATCCTTGGAGTCAAGTGACTTGGTGATTAGCTATTTAATGAATGAGAGGTGAAAAATGCATTTCACATTCATAAAGAATGATAGGTAGGTAGCTAGTTATGAACATATTGGATGTTGTTGCCGATTTATCTAGGTCTATATTGAGAATAAATATAATCGTAAGGTCTCTGGTAGAACCAATGAATTCAGTCCACACCCACCACCACACCTTACCAATGTACATTAATGATTCAGTTGAATATTAGAGTCTGAATGCTCATACAATGAATATGAATTATCATTCAACGGATGAGAAAAATCTTTATTTCAAGAAGAGTGTGAAGAGTATGGATTAAGATCACAACCTAATAATTATTTCTCTAATGGAACTAATTTCTAAAAAGAACAAACATTCAGTAGCAAGAAAGAGCTGAAAATATTACTGCATGAAATGTCGATAAGGAAGTGTTTTGATTTTTCTACATTGAAGGGTTATAGAAAACTCTTTAAGGTGAAATTTGTATGTCCTAGTTATGCATGGATGTTGGTATTTAGAAAGTATGAATGCTCGACCAAATTTTGTTTCTACAAGTACTTTGGGGATCACAGTTGCAATGTGAAACATGTCATGGTAAGCCATAGGAAAGTCTCCATTTTGGAATACAAAAGTTGATTGCTTTAATAATTAATTTTTCAAATATGTTAAAAGTCTTCTAGTTTTTATTTTTTAATTTTGCAAAGTTGTTAGAAGTTGAATGCAATAGTTAACTTTTTTAATATTTAAATATATATATATATATATATATATATATATATAAAAGTATAGACAATGACTCTGGTCTAATTTCTATTGGATGGTCATATAATAGAAAAAATGAATGACCATAGGGTCTACAATCAAATGGTATCATTGTCAATAATAGACAATCAATATAATTGATGGTATTTAATATGCGGGACGTTATAATGGTCCAAAAATATTAGTATATAATAAAAATATGACAATTATATAAATTATATTAAATTAAGGATCATAGATTGAGTACACTATAGATCCTAGACTATACACTTAGTTTATGATATACTGAATGAGTATATAGTCATTACTAGTATATTATAAAAAGAAAATAATTATTAATTAATTAATAATAAATTAAATTATTAGAATTTATGAAATTCAAGGAGTTTAAACAAGTCATGTGATTATACAGAAGTCCACATTAATTGAGGGTGGTGATTAAAGATGTATAAGGATGAGTTATCATTAAATAGAAAACATCATCAGAATTATGTTTGCCAAATGATAAGTATGTTCTGAGGATTCCATTTGTTTAACCACTACATTTCCTCATACATCTTTGATTACCAACTTCAATTTATGTGTACTCTTTGATGATCATATGACTTGTTTAAACTCCTTGACTTGTATAAATTTCAATAATTTAATTTATTATTAATTAATTATTTTTTTTATAATATACTACTAATAGTCTATAAACATGTATTATTATCTATGCGGTGAATCATTGACTTGTTATAGTATAGCCTATACAAAGGTCTACCTCTATACTACACCTAAAGAAATATGACACATGTTTGTTGATCATAACTAGTAGAATTTTATAAAGGAAATAATTAATTAAAAATAAATAAATTATGAAAATTTATACAGTGCAAGAAATTTAAAAGCGCAAGAAATTTAAACGTATCATATGATAATGTAAGAGTTCACATAAATGGATAGTGGTGATCAAAGATGTATGAGGAAGAGAAATGATAGAACAAATGACATCCTCAATACATACTTATGCTTTGTCAAACATTCCTCTAAGAAAGTTGTTTGTTCAACCATTACTCATCCTCATCAACTTTGATCACCACTCTAAATTAATGTGGACTCTTATATGATCAAAAAACTTATTTAAACTCCTTGAATTGTATCAATTTTAATAATTTAATTTATTACTAATTATTTTTTTTGTTTACATACTCAGCCAATATATTATAAACTAAGTATATAATCTAGGATCTATAGTAGACTCAATCGATAGTCCTTAATTCAATATAATTGTCACGACTCGATTTTTTAAGTCATGATGGCGCCTACCTTATCCCACTAGTAGACAAGCCAAGTCATTGCCCGGAAGGATAGATGATGTCGCCCAAACCATACCCTCCAAGATGATAAAATATGATCATTGTCAAACTATATTAACCCAACCAGGTTGGAGTCAATCCCATAGGGAATAGGTCGAATATGTCTCTCGAACTTACTGAAGTAGCCAAAAGTACAGAAAAGTAAAGGGGAGAATTTTGTAGTAATCAGTAAAAGTAACAAGTCTTGAATGTCGTTGGTTGTAATCAATCTAAGATGAACATTACGACTGTGTTCCCCCTGTCTTCCTAACTCTGTAGGTTTATATCACTCAATCCTTCTATCTCCTTTCTACACATGCAGAATTAGGCAAGCTAGGTATTACTAACCATCATATGAATGCTTTGATAAATCTCACCCTTTAACTAGTCAGTCTTAAGGTATTGTCATACTAATTGTTGTCTTTGATCCCAGTTTAACTATCACCTTTTTTATATCAAATTATTAGATGAGGATTGATAGCCTCAAATCACTATTGTAATCTTTTTTCCCAATATCAACCCCTTTTGTGATGATGATCTCGAATACAGGCGGGTTCTAAGCATTAACCACCACTAAGAAAAAAAATAAACTGAAGAATCACAATGCTAGTGTAAACAATAATCTTGAAAAATCTCACACTTTCCCTACTTTGTTTTTCTTTCAGGGTTCACACAACCCTAACTAAGGGAATTAGCTGCTCATAGTTATGAAATAATCCATGGAATTCAATAAAGAAAACATATGAATAATCTCACAATAATTGACGAAGAAAATCCAAAGTCTCAAATCAATTAATCAACCAAAACCCAAGAACAAAGAGATTCCAAGTTACACTAACCCCAAGTAAGTGGCCATCATATATGAAAGAAATATCTGAAATCTTCATCTTCTCTAAACCTTCAATCTCTACTACTTAAGATGGCATTTATGGGGTGTAAGTGGTACTTACCCCGGGTTAGTGACCCATCATAAGTGTTAGTCAAAATTTCATCTTCTAGATTCTCTAAACTTGGATATTCTACAACCTACGGTACGCTACCTACACCATGTAGGTGGAATCATAAGTGGCCCATTATGCAGGTTTGATTCCTTCTTTTTATTTTAAGCTCCAAAACCTAGTTTCTGCAAAACACAACAAAAAAAACACATCATATCTACCAAAACGAGCCTAAGTACTTACATATTTTCCATCTTTAAGCATCAAAAGTGCCATGAAAATATGGCATATCACCACCCTCAACTTAGAACATTTGCATGTCCTAAGGAAACAAAAATACAACAAAACACAACATGATGCTTAACCAAGAGAAACCTAAGATACCTATGGAAATCAATCTCAAATTTAGCTCAAAGACATCATCCTTTCTATTTTAACTTTTCAAAACCAACTATGTGAATCAATGTAACCCAACAATATGGCATAAGGGAATCAACTATGACATTACATTAGAAACACATAATCAAGCATATATGCAAATTACAGTACCCAAATAAATAATCAGATAGCAACACAAACCATGGACCATCACAATAAAAAATTCTTGCTCACTCAGTAGAACAATGTATGTTAATGCAGGGACAATCATGATACCCTCACACTCACAAAGAAATTCCAAAAATTTGCATAGAATACCATAGGATTACCCTTTTCTTTTTACCCTAGTTTTCAGAAAGTCAAACTAGGATCCCTATAGTACTTTACTCGAATTGAAGTGTAGGCTTGGTGGTCGGTATTGATACAGTCCAAATGGTCTCTGGTTGCTAAAGAGGATGCTTACGGGTAAAGAAACACTTGATAACTTCTTGGCGGCTATAAAAAGGCATCCATTAGATGATTATGATGATCAAGGAGGCTCAATGAATGTTAGAGAGGCCAAGGGGAGATAAAATGAGGCTAAAAGCCCCCGAAAGAGGAAATGCACCCTATCCACTTTGGAGGTATGCCCAACCCGCTCTAGATCCACTAGGGAGGGTCAAAATAACCTACTATACTATTAGGGTGTGCCCCATATGCTCTAAAAATGCTCAAGTATGTGCGTAATGGGAGTTTATGTTTAGTGTTTCTTAAATGGATCACTTTTGGGCCCATGTGATGTAATAACTTAGCCTAGACTCCTAGACTATAAATAGGACTTCTCTTTTATTTTGTAAAATGTTTATTGATGATTAATAAATATAAGACCTTTTGAAAGTTTGAGATAAGATTGAATTAGCTTGAGGCAAGTGTGGAATCACTTGTGTTGATTTTCCATTTAGAAACGTAGGTTGCTTGGGAATCAAGTTCCCTTGAGGTCTACGTAGGAGATTAGGTGATTTGTGTGACATTGAATATAGGGTTTAGGGTTTGATACACCCTTTATTTGATATTCCTTCATCCATTGTGTATATTTATTATTTGTCCTCTATCTATTCTTATCCTTTTTTCGTATCGTAGTTTAGTTTTCAATTTTGTACTTAGTTTGTATATCAGGTATGGTACATTTTGGAATTTAATCTCTAAGCCTATTTGGTACTACAATTACTTAGGGGTCCATTTATCAACCAACTTGTCTTTTATTCTGTCCTTATTTCTCCCTTTTTCTTTTTACTGTTTATTCAGGCTTAGTGCGGTTTCATTTATTCTTTCTCTTTTTTTCTTCTTACTTTTATTTATAAATTTTTTCTTTTTTCTTTTTCTACCATACCCCAACCCTATTTTTATTTTTCTTATTTATGTCCTTCTTCATGCCCACTTCTAATCTTCCAACCCCATGATAGCCACCCTCAATTTAGGCGATTTTCCTTAGTTGAGGTGCACAATGTTCAAGGAGGAGCAAGGCTAAAAAAGGTTCATTGTAACTAAAATAAGAAGTGACAGGTGAAGATAAGAAAATACTCTATATAGGCTCAAACAGGGATCAAGGGATACTTATTCTAATCTAGGAGATCATTTAGGCTAAAAGTGGACTAATTTCAAGAACGTCCTATGATCCTTTTCTAACCAACTGCCCTACAACCTAGGCAAGAATAATTGGGCAAGTTTTGGATTACATACACAATGGTAACTAAGTAAGTATCTCACACACACATGGCACAGGATAGCATCACACACTACTATCTATCTGATTCATGCAAATGCTAGCTTCTATTATTATGTTCCTAATTCTAATGCCATAACAAGATCCAAAGTGGTCAGATATAAACATATTTTTTGGAGGGTATCATTTTTCTAACTCATTTAAGCATAATGAAAGCATAATACATCAAATGCCTTAGGTACTTAGGTTTCTCCTATATAAATAAAACAACACAAAACAATATGAAACAAAACACAATACGGCCTAAATATGCCATCTTTACTAAGAACAAACTTTAGGGAAAAGAGACATGACAAAAAAATCTCCAAGATGATATGTAGACCCATAAGTATCCCTACCTCCATCAAATAGACATGTATGATCCTAAATGCATTAAGCCTCTATAAAAAAAGAGAGATAGGAACATACCTGTGGCACCTTAGGTGCATATATCTAATGTTAATCATACTAACACAAATAAGAAGATACCTTGGGTTGCCTCCCAAGCAACGCCTGATTTAACATCGTGACATCATGAAGGTACCTTGATTGCTCATACTTCATCAAGTTAGCCCAAAAGGTAGCCTCTACGGTCATTAATACAATTTATTATAGAGACCACCCTCAAGTTAGTTAATTTCTTCATGGTTCTGCAAACATTGAATGTGACCTCCTCATCCTTCAGCCTAAATTTAAGATCCCCTTTCTCCATATCCATCAATTCTCTACCTATGGATAAAAATGGTCCCCCAAGATTATAGAAACCTCTTAGTCAACATCACAATCCAAGACAACAAAGTCAGTCAAAAAGATAAAGTTGTCCACCTTTACCAAAACATCAAATGATATGCCCACACACATTTTAACCTTATGATCTGCAGTTAATAACCACATCATTGTTGGTTTGAGAGGTATTAGGACTAGGTGTTTGAATACTACCAGTAGTATCACATTGATTTTGGCACCCAAGTTACACAGCACTCTGGCAAATCTAGGTATCCTAATAGTGCATAGAATCATGAATACTCCACTATCAACTTTATTTTGCACCATAGATGAAGATATAATCACACTATAATGATACAACCTATCAATGTCCTTATAATAGAGAGATCTCTTCTTTGTCATTAAATCCTTCATAAATTTTTCATACCTATGAATCTACTCAAGAGTTTCATGAAGAGGGATGTTCATCAATTCTTTTAGCATAGTAATAAACTTTTTATACTTCCCTTCTTCTTTCTTATACTTCAAACTCTGAGCAAAAGGTCGGAGAGGTCATGGAGTAGTCTTTACTAAGGGTTTAACTTCCTTCCCCTTTCCTTTATCCTTCTCAATACGCTTACAATCACTTGTTGATTTGTAATGACTCACCATTAGTCATCATCTTCTCAAGTTTTTCTTTGGGTGTTTCATCAATATAAGCAATATCATCCAAGACTTTATCAATCACAGACATGGGGGATTAATAGTAGCCTTCCCACTATGAGTAGTGATGGCTAGACAGTGACCATTATTCTTTAGATTTTGCACAGTGTTTTTTAAAAGAGTGTTCGATTAATGCTGATTCAACATGGCCAACATTTGCCTAAATTTCTACTCAAGCTATTTAATAGTAGTAGCATATGACTCTACCTTTTGGATGAGTCTCAAAATATCTGCCTTAATCTCCTTAAAGAAACTCTCTTGACTTTCCTAACCCTTGACCAACATTGCCAACATTATTTCTATTTTAGAATTAATATCTCTATTCCCTAGTAGAACATAAACACCACTCTTATCCTTTTAGCTATCCTTACCCCTTCGGTCACCGTCTCTCTCTATTTTGATCCCTATATTTGTAATACCCTAAGAATCTCAACTAATAGTAGAACCCTATTTCAATATCTTTAGAAAAAATTTAGTGATTTGGTAGCTACATTATCTAGCTTGATGAGTATTAGGGCCTCAAAAGTGTCCTAGCTATTAGACGAATCAAAATATTCCTTACCGATTGAATTCTTGAGATGGATATTGGTATGGTCAACTTCAAATGAGTATATCTCTCATTATACTATGAATTTATGATCTCATAACCAATAAAACGATAGATAATTGAATTATCTTTCCAACGATACTAATTTCATCCAAATCTGGTATCGAAGCCAAGAGTTATGCCCATTTTACTCTAGCATGTCAGGCTGGAAAACTGAGTGACGACATCACAAGTGTGACGACTTGTCACCAATGTCGTCATCCTTAGGCAGATTTCCACCCCCAGTGATGATATTTGTGACAAGTCATCATAAGTGTGATGACTTAGCACCAATGTCGTCAACCTTAAGCCAAAAATCATAAAATCCACCCTTTTCTGACAATATTTAGTGACGACTTGTCACAAGTCTGACAAGTTGTCACGAATGTCGTCAGCCATTTTTTTTGCAATTTAATGACATTTTTACAAGGGTATTTTGGTCTTTTTCCTGCACTTTCCATGACTTATAATCCTCAGAGAACGTATTTTCTTTTATTTCTCTTTAGTTAAACATATCAAAATTCTCTGCACACCTTCAACCACAAGGTTAGGGTTTTAATAGAAAAACTCAATTATCTAGAGATTTAACCGTGAGAATTTAATAATTCTTGAATATTTGAATTCTCCGTTAAGAGGGCTACGAGGGACACCCAATAGTTCATGAATAACCTTCTAAAATATTTGAAGTCATCCAAAAGCTCCAAGTTTAAGGTATGTGGTTTTGAACAAGAAAACCCTTTTGTTCTTGTGCCCAAAAGTTACATATTTTTGTAAAGTATTTCGTAAATTCATGGAGAATTCCTATCATGTTATTCTATTGTGAGTTTTATGAAACTATGTCTTACCCAAGCTTTGAGTTGTAATAGTATTATGCATATTAATGTTTTAAATTGTCAATTTATGGTTTAAGTTGCATAATTTAACGTCTATATCATGTTTTGAGTATTTCAAGTCCTATTGTTATGAATTGACCCTTATGGTTAAAGCATGAGTTTGAGAATGAGATGTTAGCGATTTTTAAAGAATATCAAGAAGTGAGTTTTGATTGTAATTTAAGATAGAAATCCACATTCTTGAGTTTAAAGTAAAGGGGATGCATTTTGGCTCCCATTATATATATATATATATATATATTGTTGAATTATTTTAAGGTGGATTTTCTAAAGTTCTGAGCTAAGTAAGGGAGTAGTATTTAGCATCGAGTTGGACTTGATTCCAAGGTTTCATGCCCCAGAACTACATGCCCCCGTAGGTTCTTGATATACCCCAAGTGGGTTAAGATAGTGATCACTAAAGTTATTGTTTTATCTGATGGCAAGGATAGAACAGCTCTCCCCAACGTGGGTAAGATGTTGGAATCCATGTAGCTCACATGGTTTATGTCGATTAAGAGAAACTCCCTATGTTCCTAAATTTCTCTAAGTCCTAAAGTCTTCCAAGTTTCAAAGAGTTTTAGTCTTAAAGTAACAAAGTTTTGAAAGTATAAGTGTTTTTGAAAGCTATGGTCCTAATAATTTTAGTTGAGTATGAGTCAATTGCGGACCTGTCCCAATGGCTCTCTAGTTTGGAGTAGTAAAGGTTTGTCAGACTAGTCATCAGATTATCAGCACTTTGAGATTTTCTTTGAGTTATAGTTTGTTCAGACCAAGTATTTCATTCATATTTCTCATTTTATGATGTCACAGTGTTGAGTTTATGCCTTTTATCTTTATGTAAGCTAATATATGAAGTAGAAGGTTCAAAAGGTTAGCTTGGGGCTACTTGTATCCTTAATCACCGTGTGGCATTATTAGAGCCTAAGGTTTAGAGAGTCCTAGGGAGTCTGACAAGCCGCGTTAAGTAGAGTCTTGATCATCGGTGTGTAGCACACCACATCTATGAGCAAGAGGCTACAAAACATTTTAGGAATGAGTCATTTCTTCCTCTCAAGTCCATCATTCTCAAGTTGTCTTTCTAAGCTATTAATTCATGCTTTCTTATTTTAGAATATGCCTCCATGCCGAGCTTAAAGAAATAACAATGATCAGCAACCTCAGCCCACTGATCCTCTGAATGAAAATGTGTCCCACACCGAATTCAGGGCAGCCTTCCAGGCACTGGCCCAAGCTGTCACTGTCCAGGCCAATTAGGCTATAGCTCCTCAGTAGCAGGGAGGTGACTTAGCTGCTGCCAGAATTTATGACTTTATGTGGATTAGTCCGCCAGATTTTTATGGGTTAAAGGTGGGGGAAGACCCGCAGTTATATCTCAAGGATATAAGGAAGATCACACAGGTAATGCGTGTGTCTGAAGAAGAGTATGTAGAGTTAGTATCTTACAGGTTGAAGGACATTGCGTATAACTGGGTGGTTTCTTGGAGGAAGGGTAGAGGGGAGGATGATGCTCCCATTACCTGGCAGATGTTCCAAGATGCATTTTTGGATAAGTTCTTTCCTTTAGAGTTAAGAGAGGCAAAGATTAAAGAGTTTATAAACTTGAGACAGGGCTCCATGACTGTTAAGGAGTACTACTTAAAGTTCAATCAACTAGCAAAATATGCACCTGACTTGATCTTCGATGCCTGAACTAGTATGAGAAAGTTTGTGATGGGTGTGTCGGACTTAGTACTGAAAGAATGCCGTACTTCTATGTTGAACAAGGTGATAAATTTGTCTATGCTGATGATCTATGCGTAGCAAATAGAGAAGGATAAAATAAAAGAAAGAGATAGAGCGAGAGGTAACAAGAAAGCCAGGTCTGAACAGCACGAGTATGGTCAGGCTAGATTCCAGGGAGAGAACCGTCCTCAGTTCCAGAGTTATTCTTCTATGCCAGCACCTACATCTGCTGGTGCCCCAGCGCCTAGAGGTAGGCTAAAGCAAGGAAATAGGTCTTCTATGTCCAAGCCTCAGTAGAGTGTGAGCAGCAAGCCCAACTTTCCTCCTTGTGCCAAGTGTGGTAGGACCTATCCAGGTGAGTGTTTGGCTGAACAGTGTGGTTGTTTTGGGTGTGGAAAAATAGGCTACAGGCTTAGAGAGTACCCACATGACAGGCAGAGAAGCAGAGATACCCAGCCCCAGACCCAAGCCATTAGTGCATTAGCTTCTGCAACCCGTCCAGCTCCTCCTCAGGGTGCTTCTTCTAGTATTCCTGGCGGTTAGAACCAAAATAGGTTCTATGCCTACCTTCCCATCATGAGCAGGAGGACTCTCCCTATGTTGTTACTGGTATGCTCCGTGTATTTCATTTTGATGTAAATGTGTTATTGGACCCTGGGTTAAGTTTTTCTTATATGACCCCACTTGTTGCTGTGAAGTTTAAGACGAGTCCCGAAAGTATTTCTAAGCCTATTCTAGTTTCTACCCCAGTAAGGGAGTCTGTTGTTGCTAAGCAAGTATATAAGAATTGTCCTGTTATAGTCCTTCATAGAGTCACACTTGCTGATTTGATAGAGTTAGAGATGGTTGATTTTGATATTATCCTGGGTATGGACTGGCTTCACTCCTGCTATGTGTCTATAGATTGTCATACTCATGTAGTCAAATTTCAGTTTCCTGATGAACTAGTTTTTGAGTGGCCAGGGAGTTCAGTACCTCCCAAAAGTCATTTTATTTCTTATCTCAAAGCCAAAAATCTTATATCTAAGGGTTGATGTTATCACTTGGTTAGAGTTAAGGACACTAAGTCTGAAACCCCAAGTATCCATTTAGTCAACATTGTTAATGAGTTTCCTGATATCTTGCTGGAAGATCTCCCAGGGGTACCTCCCGATAGAGAGATAGAATTCGGGATCTATCTTCTTCCTGACACTTAGCCTATTTCTATTCCTCCCTACCTTATGGCACCTGCAGAGGTTAAGGAGCTGAAAGAACAACTCAAAAATCTCTTAGACAAAGGTTTTATTAGGCCCAGTGTATCTCCTTAGGGCACACCTGTCCTTTTTATGTGAAAGAAAGATGGTTGTTTGCATATGTGCATTGACTATCGTCAGCTTAATAAGGTCACAATCAAGAACAAGTACCCTCTTCCAAGAATAGATGATTTGTTTGATCAGTTGCAAGGTAAGAGTTATTTCTCCAAGATAGACCTTAGATCCGGCATCACCAACTTAAAGTAAGGGGTGTGATATCCCAAAGACAGCCTTCTGAACCTGCTATGGTCATTTTGAGTTTTTTTTCATGTCTTTCAGGCTAACTAACGCCCCAGCAGCTTTCATGGACCTCATGAATCAAGTGTTTAAGATATATCTTGATATGTTTGTCATTGTGTTTATCGACGACATCCTTGTGTATTCCCGAAGTGAGGGTAATCACGCAGACCATCTTAGAATCATCTTGCAAACTCTTAGAGATCATAATTTGTTTGCCAAATTCAGTAAGTGTGAGTTTTGGATAAGGTCCGTAGCATTTCTGGGTCATATTATTTCAGCTGAAGGCATTAGAGTTGATCCCCAAAAGACAGAGGCTGTAAGAAATTGGCCTAGCCCTATCTCTCCATCTTATATTAGATGTTTCTTGGGTCTAGCTGGCTATTACCACTATTTTGTTGAAGGGTTCTCTTCCATTGCATCTCCCATGACTCGGTTGACCCAAAAGAAAGTTAAGTTCCTCTAGTTGAATTCCTGTGAGAAGAGTTTTAAGGAGTTGAAGATTTGACTCACTTCTGCCCCTGTGTTGACTTTGCCTGATGGTGTAGATGGTTTTGTGGTATATTGTGATGCTTCAAGAGTCAGTTTAGGTTGTGTGTTGATGCAGAGGGGTAAAGTTATAGCCTATGCTTCTAGACAGTTGAAATCTCATGAGAAGAATTACCCAACCTATGACTTAGAGTTGGCTATTGTAGTGTTTGCTTTGAAAATCTGGAGACATTATTTGTATGGTGTGCATGTTGATGTTTTTACTCATCACAAAAGCCTTCAGTATGTATTGACTCAGAAGGAGTTGAATCTTAGGCAGCGGAGGTGGTTAGAATTTTGAAAAGACTATGATATAAGCATTTGGTATCAATCGGGCAAGGCTAATGTTATGGCAGATGCCCTTAGCAGGATGTCTATGGGTAGTATTTTGCATAGAGAGGAAGGTAAGAAAGAGTTGGCTCGTGATATACATCGTCTGGCTAGAATGGGTGTTAAGTTTCTTGATTTCACTGAGGGAAATATTTTGGTGCAGAGTAGTTTCGAATCCTCTTTGGTTTTAGAAGTGAAGGAGAAGCAAGACTTAGATGCTAGCTTAATCAGACTGAAAGAGTCAGTCAAGGATCAAAAGGTAGAGGTTTTCTCTCAAGGGGGAGATGGGGTGTTGAGGTTGCAGGGCAGATTATGTGTTCCTGATGTTGGTGATCTAAAGCAGAGAATTATGGATAAAGCGCATGGTACGTGGTATTCTATTCATCCCGACACTACCAAGATGTACCGCAACTTATGGGAAATCTATTGGTGGTGTGGTATGAAGAAGGATATAGTTGACTTTGTGGTGAAGTATGCAATATTTCAATAAGTTAACGTTGAGCACCGAAGACCTGGTGGTGTGATGCAAAAGTTTAGTATCCTAACTTAGAAGTGGGAAGAGATAAATATAGATTTTGTGGCTGGCTTACCTCTTTCCCGACGCCATCATAACTCCATCTAGGTTGTTGTCGATAGGATGACTAAGTCAGCTCATTTCTTATCTGTGCACACATCTTATACAGCTGAGGACTATGCTAGATTGTATATCAGGAGTTAGTCAAGTTGCATGGAGTTCCCTTGTCTATCATTTCTGATAGAGGTACTCAATTCACTTCTCAGTTCTAGAGAGCATTTTAGATGGGTCTTGGTACCCATGTTCATATGAGTTTCGCTTTTCATCTACAGAAAGATAGTCAGGCTGAGAGAACTATCCAAACTTTGGAGGATATGTTGAGGGCGTGTTCCCTTGATTTCAAAGGTAGTTGGGATGAGCATTTATCGTTGATAGAGTTTTCTTACAACAACAATTACCATGCTACTATCAAGATGGCACTATTTGAGGCATTATATGGTAGGAGATATAGATCACCCATAGGTTGGTTCGAAGTGAGTGAAGCTACTTTGGTTGGACCTGATATAGTATTTAAGGTGATGGAGAAAGTAAAGTTGATTAGAGAAAGGTTAAAGACAGCTCAGAGTTGTCAAAAGTCATATGCAGATGTGAGATAAAAAGACCTTGAATTCAAAGTTAATGATTTGGTGTATCTGAAAATTTTGCCCATGAAAAGGGTGAAAAGATTTGGGAAGAAAGGGAAACATAGTCCCTGTTACGTTGGCCCTTACAGAATTCTCAGCTTTGTTGGAAACATTGCCTATGAAGTTGAGCTACCTATAGAGTTGTTAGTTATTCATCCTATTTTCCATATTTCCATGCTTAGGAAGCACATTCGTGATTCTATCATTGTTGATTCTTCAAATAGCTTAGATGTTCAGAATAACCTTTCGTTTGATGAGGTTCCAACTGAGATCCTAGATTACCAAGTCTGTAGACTAAGGAACGAAAAAGTTTCATTGGTTAAGGTTTTATGGTGGAACCAATCAGTTGAGGGTGCTACTTGGGTAACCGAAGCAGATATGCAATGCAAGTACCCACACCTCTTCTTCACAAGTTCAGAGCAAGCTAGAGGTATTACTTTTTCTTAATTCAGCCCCTATCTAACCAAAGATTCAGCTATATAGCTATTTTGTTGTAAATTTGTGCACTCTCAAAAATACTTGAAAGTTTAGAATGACATAGATTTAATTCAGAGAACTATTCCAACTGTGCATCCTCAATTTCTTTGCATTCCTATCTTAACTAGTGACATTCGAGGATGAATGTTTCCAAGGGGGAGATATTGTAATACCCTGAGAATTTCAACTAATAGTAGAACCCTATTTCAAACTCGTTAGAAATAAATTTATTCATTTGGTAGCAACATGATCTATCTTGATGAGTATTAGGGCCTCAAAAGTGTCCTAGGTATCAGACGAATCAAAACATTCCTTGTCAATTGAATTCTTGAGATGGATATTAGTATGGTTAACTTCAAACGAGCATATCTCCCCTTATAATATGAATTTCTGTGCTCTTCACCCACTAAAAGATATATAATTAAATTAGCTTTCCAACGATATGAATTTCATCCAAATCCGGTATCGAAGCCAAGACTTATGCCCATTTTACTCCATCATGTCAGGCTGGAAAACTAAGTGACGACATTTGGTAATAAGCTGTCTCAAGTGTGATAACTTGTCCCCAATGTCGTCAGCCTTAGGCAGATTTCCACCCCCAGTGATGACATTTGTGACAAGTCATCACAAGTGTGACGACTTATCACCAATGTCGTCAACCTTAAGCCAAAAATCATAAAATCCACCCTTTTGTGACGATATTTTGTGAAGACTTGTCACAAGTCTGAGGACTTGTCAAGAATGTCGTCCGCTATTTTTTTCAGCAATTTAATGATGTTTTTGCAAGGGTATTTTGGATTTTTTTTTCCTGCACTTCGCAGAACTTATAACCCTCAGAAAATGTATTTTCTTCTATTTCTCTTTACTTAAACATCTCAAAATTCTCTGCACACCTTCAACCACAAGGTTAGGGTTTCAACATAAAAACCCAATTATCTAGTGATTCAACCGTGAGAATTCAATGATTCTTTCATATTTGAATACCCCGTTAAGAGGCTATGAGTGACACCCAATAGTTCGTGAATAACTTTTCAAAATTTTTTAAGTCATCCAAAAGCTCCATGTTTAAGGTATGTGGTTATGAACAAGAACATCCTTTTGTTCTTGTGCCCAAAAGTTACATATTTTCATAAAGTGTTTCGTAAACTCATGGAGAATTCCTATCATGTGATTCTATTGTGAGTTTTATGAAACTATGTCTTACCCAAGCTTTGAGTTGTAATATTATTATGCATAATAATGTTTTAAATTGTCAATTTTTGGTTTAAGTTGCATAATTCAACGTCTATATCATGTGTTGAGAATTTCAAGTCCTATTGTTGTGAACTGAACCTTATGGTTAAAGCATGAGTTTGAGAATGAGATGTTAGCGATTTTTAAAGAATATCAAGAAGTGAGTTTTGATTGTAAATTAAGATAGAAATCCACATTCTTGAGTTTGAAGTAAAGGGGATGCATTTTGGCTCCCATTATATATATATATATATATATATATATATATTGTTGAATTATTTTAAGGTGGATTTTCTAAAGTTATGAGCTAAGTAAGGGAGTAGTATTTAGCACCGAGTTGGGCTTGGTTCCGAGGTCTCATGCACCAGAACTACGTGCCCTCGTAGGTTCTTAATATACCCCAAGTGGGTTAAGATAGTGATCACTAAAGTTAATGTTTTATCCAATGGAAAGGATAGAACAGATCTCCCCAACGTGGGTAAGATGTTGGACTCAATGTAGCTCATACGGTTTATGTTGGTTAAGATAATCTCCCTAAGTTCCTAAAGTTCACTAAGTCCTAAAGTCTTCTAAGTTTCAAAGAGTTTTATCTTAAAGTTACAAAGTTTTGAAAGTATGAGTGTTTTTGAAAGATATGGTCCTAATAATTTCAGGTGTCATGATAATTTGAGGTTTTGAGTAAAAGCCTGATGATTTATGAGTCTTGTGGCATATATTTATTTCAAGCAATGTGAGTATGTTTTACACCATACAGGGTTTCTATAAAAGCTTATGATATTGAGTTTTTTAATTGCACACTCCCCCATATGCTCAAGACACTCCCAAAGTACTGACCCACATATTTTGTTTGTGTGCCTTATATTCTCGTAATGTAGGTTTAGGTGCTCAGTCTCAGCCTCACCAGTGATCCTTTTGAGCTTTCCTATCTACATATCAGCCATAGTGAGTCCTCATGTTTTGGGGACCGGTTATTCTCAGACTTGTAGTTTTATTTAGTAGCTATTTAATTCTTTTCAGCTGAGTATGAGTCAGTTGGGGACCTGTCCAAATGGCTCTCTAGTTTGGAGTAGTAAAAGGTTGTCAGACTAGTCATAAGATTATCAGCACTTTGGGATTTTCTTTGAGTTGTAGTTTGTTCAGACCAAGTATTTCTTTCATATTTCTTATTTTATGATGTCACAATGTTGAGTTCATGCTTTTTATCTTTAAGTAAGCTAATATATGAAGTAGAAGGCTCAAAGGGTTATCTTGGGGCTACTTGTAGCCTTAAGCACCGTGTGACGTTCCGGGAACCAGTTGCGGGGCGTTACAATATTTATCCCCATAGTAGTTCCGACCTTAGTTCCTTTGCCTTGAGTTCCAATTGTCTTGAGCAGATGATTGAGCTTAGGTTTGAAACTCTCCAACTCTCTATCTAGGTACTTCTCCTCTTCATACACATTAGAATCATATGACTTAGAAGTTTTACCCTGTAAGCCCACAATATTCACCTTCTCAAAATTCATAGTTGCAAACTATTCATTAGTAACTAATCTTCATCCTAAGCTACACAACCTTTTAAGCTACTGAATTATTTACAACTTTATGCTCTATGGAAGAAACAATAGCATAAGTATTGGCACCTCTCTCTACCTCTCGAGTATGCCACCCTTGATTTCGATCTAAGATATCTGATGTTGCTTCCCAATGTAGGTTCATGAATGCTCCACTAGTAATAGTATCCATCATAGCTTTGGAACTTGTATTCAGGGCACGATAGAAAATCTTCAGCAAATTCTCCCTAAAATCTTGTTATTAGGCACCATCATCAACTTCTTCTTAAACCAAAACCATGCCTCATACATTGGTTTAGAATACAGTTGCCAGAAGTTATAGATCTCATCCTTCAAATGTAACATTCTGGCTAGAGGGAAGAAACGGTCTAAAAACGTCTTCCACAACTCGTTCCAAGTAGTAATGGACCTAAGAGGTAGTTCCCCTAACCATAATGTAGGTTCACTAGATAGAGAGAATGGGAATATCCTAAGTCTCAACGCTTCCTGAGTCACCCTAAGCAAATTATATGAAGTTCAGATACCCACAAAATTAATGATGTGTATGCTAGTATCATAGGTCTATAGTCCAGTAAGCACACCCTTCTGATTCAAAAATAAGATCGTAGCATTAGTAATATCAAACTTCATCCCCTGGGGCAACACAGGAGGAATGATGGCTTCTATCTTGATAGGCTCAACATACCCTAAGTCATCCTCTGAATCATAATAACCTGGGAATTACTGATAAGCTAGGAACACTTGAGCCTTATCTCTCCTACCTTTATCAAGTTCTTCTTGATGGTGTTCTTTCCATCTCTATTTTTCTTCTTGATTTGCACAACGAGAAGCCTTATTATCCCTTCTCTATTGTTCCTCTGCTAGTAATCACACAGTGGTTGGTGCATCTGTATCCTAAATAACATGTTGAGGAGGAGGAGGGAAGTTGTGTGGATTATCTCAAATCCCCCATAATGAGCTTCACAACCATGGTCCAACATCCTAAAATTCATGATCAAATGGGTTCAAGGGATTGTCTTTACTCGTAGTACTCAGCATACACCATCATACAACCCAAGAAAAATAGAAAAGTAAAGGCAAACAACCTCAAAAACTTCAATACATTAATTCGTAACTGTACTCCCCGGTAATGATGCCAAAATTTCATGTTGCCCAAACTATACCTTCCAAGAATATACAATGCGGTCTCTGTCAAATTCCCATAGGGAAAAAGTCGAATATGTCTCTCGAACTTGCTAAAGTAGTCGAAAGAGCAGAAAAGTAAATAGGGGTATTTTTAGTAAATAATAAAAAGTAACAAATCTTAAATGCCTTTGGTTGTAATTAATCTGAGATGAACACTAGGATCATGTTCCCCAAGCTTCGTAACTCCATAGATTTATCGTACTCAATCTGACTATCTCCTTGCCATACATACAGAATATGATAAGCTAGTTATTACCAACTGTCTTGTGAATATTTTGATAAATTTCACACTTAACCTTATGAGTTTCAGGGTATCGCCTTACTAACCCTTGTCTTTGATCCGAGTTTAACTATCACCTTTTGGATATCATGTTATTAGATGAGGGTTGATATCCTTGAATCACTATTGTAATCTTCTTTCCCAATCTCAATCTCTCTTGTAAAGACGATCTCAAATACAGGCGGGTTCTAAGCATTGCCATTGAAGAAAATAATTAAACTGAAGAAGATCAAATGAAAGTGTAATCAATGATCTAGAAGAAACTTACACTTCCCCTGCTTCGTTATTTTGCTAGGGTTCCCCCAACCCTAGCTAAGGGAATTAGTCGTTCATAGTTGCAAAACAATTCATGGAATTCCATAAAGAAAACATATGAATAATCTCACAATAATTTTTGAAGAAAACCAAAAGTCTCATGTCAATTAATCAGCCAAAACCAAGAACAAAGATATTTCAAGATCAAAAGTCAATCTTAGAATCAAATATATGTTTATGAATAATAAGTGTGTAAACTCACAGAAATATCTCTCTAACTTAAAAAAACATCATAAGAGTATTCATAGATTACATAAAATCCTAAAAATCCAATCCAAAGTGAATTGGGAAACTTGGGTCGGCTGCCACTTGCCTCGGGTAAGTGGCTATCATAAGTGACAGAAACTTCTAAAATCTTCAGCTACTCTGAACCTTCAGTCTTTACTACTTATTATGGACCTTATGGTGTTAAAGTGGTACTTACCCCGGCTAAGTTACCCATTATAAATGTCAGTCAAAATTTCACCTTTCAGATTCTCTGAACTTGGACTTTCTCCAACATGCATCAGCCCACCTACGCTAAGTAGATGGCATCGTAAGTGGCCCATTCTACAGTCTTGACTCTTTTTCTTCATTTTAAGCTCCAAACCCTAGTTTCCTACAAAAAACATCATATATACCAAAACTAGCCTAAGTACTTGTATAGTTTTTTATTTTAAGCATCGATAGTTTTGTGAAACAGTGGCACATTAATAGGTAGTGGGCTAATGGGCAGAAATAATAAAAAGAAAACATATAATGATAATTATACGAGAGATGAAAAAGGACCAAAATATGCAAAACAATCCCTGTCATGATCTGGTAAGATCGATACTAGAGCAACTACTAAAAGATACCCAGAGTACTAGACAGAATTAAAAATATACACAACCAGTCTTGAGTATAAAAGACTAAAATGGAATAGATGGAGGAGGATCATCCTCGAATGACAACAATCTCACCTTGATCTAGATCAGTACTGGAAAGTAGAAATCACGTCAATATCAGCTGCTAGTACTTGAATTTGCATTAGGGTAAAGATGCAGAAGTGCAATAGTAGTACCAAAGCAATGGGTACACAGTAGGCATCATAAGTAAACTAATCTCAATACAAGAAAAGTATACTAAAATATAAAGGTGTAGTCTACATCAACAGTAAATAGGGATAGATAGGTAGAAAACTATCAAGTGTCACGACCCACGGCTACCCTCTAGTCGCGACAATGGTGCTTATGGTCACAAGTGATCACAAGCTAACACATGAGCTGGTACCTACTGTGTGCACTGAATAAATATGAACATAACACCTGTGTGGAAGATAAACTGAGAAGGAAATATAAATCTGAATACTGAAATACCGAATCAATCATAAGTCTAAAACATCTTATAAAAACTAAAAATGATTGACTGGTTGTTCAACTATTTTTTCTGAATATCTGAAAGCCTCTAAACTAACTGAGGAGTTAATGGGATAGACCCCCAACTAACTCCGACTGACTGAATAAAATGAAATACTAAAATAATTGAATAAACATAAAATGTCCTTGATGGATGAGGACTCACCACTACGGCTGCTGGATTATGCTGAGTTGTCTAAATATGGTCGGGAAACTGTGCGTCTGAACCTATGATATAAGACATCATAGCGCAAAGAAGAGTATGCAGTCAGTACTTTGAATGTACTGGTATATGAGATGAGGTCAGGCTGATATACATAGGGTATGTATATAAAATAAGGACTAACTGAATATCATGAGATAACTGAACATGAATGCATGAAAACTGTAACATCTTAGAATGCAAGACCAAACATAAATATATATCTAAAATAATCTATAAACTGAAAGATTAAAATTTAATAGCTGAATAACTAAAAATATGAATACTTTTGTCAGGAAAACCTGAACTAAAACTATACTTACTACTTTGTTGAGATTGTGAAAGATATTATCTAACCGACATGCCCCAATCTAAGCTAATGGGGTCCAACCTGTAACCCCAATTGGAAGGGTGTCAATACCGTGCCACGGGTACTAACACTGGCTGTGTCGATCCACTAAACTGGTGTCCCAAAGGACTAATAAGTCACCCTCAACTGGCAGGTGCTCTAATGAGATATGTGTCACCTTCAATTAGCAGGTAAACACTTTATCAACCCTCAACTAGAAGGTAGACATCTCTAACCTATGTTGGCTATGTAGTTCTATATTTTGGGGATTTCTACTAAGGGTCACACCCTTAACTGTCAGGTAAGCCCTCATCCCTGAGTTCGCTCGATGCTAAATCCTATTCCCAGCTGAATTGACACTTATACTAGAAAAGACTAAACTAGACTGCATATTATTACTTAATTGATAGTGCTTATCATAAATATAAACATGTAAGTATACTGATAAGAGTCATGGAATAACTGTTTGAGACTTGAAAAGCTAAATTCATGTAAAGCACATAGGTATCAGGTGTTCATAACCCACAAGCACTAAATGGAATCAACAGTAATACTATATAAAAGCTTTAAAAGCATAGTAGGGAATCATTGTTCAAAACCCAACACTTAGGCATTTCATTAAACACCTGAGAGTCATGAACTTAAGCATGGGAATGGGTAAAGCATGCGAGAATAACATGATTACAACATTTAAAACATGTAATGTCTCATCCCACTTGAAAACACTTATAAACATACCTTGTAATTGAATTCATAAAAGATTCATGGAGATATTTCAACTTAAAAATGAAAAACTCATAATTTAAAACCAAAAAGGAATTCTTGAACTCCATGGGTGAAAGAAACCCAGGGATGACCATCACACATACCTCACTAGATTATTTTATGAAGATTTTTGGGATTTTCTTGAGGTTTGAATATTGAATTCCTTGATTGCTTGAGAATGGGTTAGGGTTTTTTCTTGAGGTGGAAGATGGTTTTCTTGGGAGCTTTTATGAATAAAGGGGCAAATAATGCTTCTTGGGGACCTAAATTTCATGTTATGGATGAGTTTGGGTGAGGTTAAATGACCCAAATACCCTTAAATGATGAGGAACAAAAACTAGACAAAAAGAGAAGGAGGAGATGCAGGCTCTAGACCACCGAACTGGAGCAGGCACCGCGGGCTCTAGAGCGGCGCACTGAAGGGTGCGGCGTGGGCTTTGGAGTGGCGTATTGGGGGTGAAGCATGGGCTAATGTGCTGCTACTACTTTGGGGATCCAAACACACCCCTACACTCATCTGAAAATTCTAAAACTCACCCGAGACATACTTTGGACAACCCCAATCATGAATCAACTCAAAAGTTGACATTTTGAGGTTGGGAAGATCAAAATAAAATTGTCGAAGTTTAGGGGCCTTGGAAATGACTAAGTCCCAACACTTAGTGAAATTTCTAAGCATGGATCCCTTTAACATGCAATCGTGAGCTGAATTGAGCAAGGATCTTATGGGGTATTATAATATCTCCCCCTTGGGAACATTCGTCCTCGAATGAGACTAGTTTTGCTGAGAGCACTGATGTAACTGAGATCTTATATTTAATATGCATGACTTGAAACATGATTACATAACTGAGTCTGAAACATAATACATGAACTGAATGTATGCAATGACATGAGATGGATTACATAGCTGAAGTTGAGAACAAAAAAGAGTCAATCTGAGGAAAATCATTACCTTAAGTTGAATTTGAGTTCGCAGATAAAAGATGAGGGTACTTGGATTGCATATCTACTTCTATTTCTTAAGTGGCTCCCTCAACAGACTGGATCCGCCAAAGAACCTTGACCAAGGGAACTTCTTTGTTCCTTAGTCTATGAATCTGACAATCAAGGATCTCAACTGGGATTCCTTTGTAAGAAAGGTTATCCTGAACCTCTATGCCTTCTAATGGGACAACAACAGCTGAATCATTTATCCACTACTTTAACAGGGAAACATGAAACATTGGATGCACTGATGCTAAATCTGCAGGCAACTCTAACTCATAAGCTACCTTCCAAAAATGACTCAAGATCTTATATGGTCTAACATACCAAGGACTGAGTTTCCTCTTCTTTCCAAATCTCTTGACTCCCTTAATGGGTGAGATTTTCAAATAGACCAAATCACCAACCTCAACCTCAAGATCTCTTCTCCTTATATCTGCATAGGATTTCTGGCAGCTTTAGTCTCTATTTAGCCTTTCCCTAATCAACTGAACTTTCTCCATCACATCAAACACTGTATATATACCAATTAAAGCATCCTCATCTACCTCAAATCAACCAATATGAGATCTATATCTCCTTATATAAAGAGCCTCAAATTAAGCCATCTGAATATTGGAGTGATAACTATTATTATAGGAAAACTAAATCAAAGGTAAGTGATCATCTCAGCTACCTGTAAAGTCAATAACATATGCTCTCAACATGTCATCTAAGGTTTGAATGGTCCCTTCTGCCTTACCATTTGTTTGAGGATGAAAAGTTGTACTTAGATGAACTTGGGTACCAAGACCCTTCTGAAAAGCCTTCCAAAAGTGAGAGGTAAACTACGTACCTCTATCTGATAGGATAGACAATGAAATCCCATGCAAGCTAATCAAATCACTAAGGTAGAGCTTGCTTAATCCTCAGCTGAGTAAGAGGTATGAACTGGTAAGAAATGAGCTAATTTGGTCATTCTATCTACAATGACTCATATCAAATTATGTTGACAATGCGTAAAAGGTAAACCTATAACAAAGTCCGTGTTCACCACTTCCCAATTCTAAGTAGGGATACTGAACTCCGACAATATGCCACTAGTCCTTCGGTGTTCAACCTTACCTACTGATAATTAGAACACTTAGCTATAAACTCTGCAATATCCATATTCATACCACTCTACCAATAGATTTCTCCCAAGTCACGGTACATCTTAGTGGCTCTTGGTTGGATAGAGTAATGTCCACCATCCACTTCTTCAAGTATTTTCTATCTCTAGTAATCAACACTCGAAACACATAACGTGCCTTAAAAATAAAACACACCATCTACCCCTTGGGAGAAAACATCTACTTTCTGATCCCTAACTGTATCCTTAAACTTAACCAAACTAGATCTCTGTCTTGCTTTTCTTTTAATTCAGCAACCAATGAAGATTTAGAACAATTCTGAACCCAAATACTACATTTTACTGAATCAACCAATCGAACACCTAATCTAGCAAGTTGATAAACCTCACTGACGTACTTCTTCTTAGCCTCCTCAACGTGAGCAACACTACACATAGACAACCTACTAAGGGTATCTTTCACTACATTGGCCCTGCCCAGATGATACAACACACTCATATCATAATCTTTTTACAACTCAAGATACCTTCTCTAACAAAGATTTAAATCTTTTTGCGAGAACACATACTGCAAACTTTTGTGATCCGTGAACACATCAACATGAACCCCATAAAGATAATGCCTCCAAATTTTCAAGGAGAAAACAACAACTGCTAACTTAAGATCATGGTACGATATTATTTGCATGGGGCTTAAGTTGTCTAGAAGAATAGGCGATGACCTTACCTCTCTGCATCAACACACAACCAAGACCAACTCTGAAAGTATCACAGTAAACTAAAAACCCATCTGAACTATCTGGCAAAGTCAATACTGGGATAAAGTGAGTTCAGTTTTTAACTCCTGAAAACTCTTCTCACATAAATATGACCACTGAAGTTGATTTTCTTCTAAGTCAATCGAGACATGAGGGATGCAATAGAAGATAACCCTTCAACAAACTATTTATAATAGCCATCCAAACCCAATAAACTCCTAATATCTGATGGAGAGATAGGTGTGGTCTATTCCTCACTGCTTTGGTCTTTTGAGGGCCCACTCTAATACCATCATCAAAAATAATATATATAAGAAAAGCTACTGATCTTATCCAAAATTTGCACTTACAGAATTTGGCAAATAACTAATGAGCTCTAAGAGTCTGCAACATAATTCTCAGATGGTCTGCATGATTGTTCACACTACGAGAATAAACAATAATGTCATCAATGAAGACTATGACAAATATGTTCAAGTACTGCTTAAACACTCTGTTCATCAAGTCCATGAAAGCTGCAGGGGCATTCACTAGTCCAAAAGACAAAACTAGGAATTCAAAGTGACCATACCAAGTTCTAAAGGCTGTCTTCGGAATGTCACATTCTCTGATTATAAGCTGATGATAGACGGATCTGAGGTCTATCTTAGAGAAATAACTTTCACCCTGATGTTGGTCAAACAACTCATTAATTCTGGGGAGTAGATATTTATTCTTGATTGTGACTTTGTTCAACTGATGGTAATTGATGCATATTCTAAGAGAACCATCTTTCTTATGCACGAATAGGACTGTTGTGCCTCTTGGGGAAACACTGGCCTAGTGAAACCTTTATGTAAAAGATATTTCAACTATTTTTTCAAATCCTTAAGCTCAGCTAGAGCCATTTTATAAGGTGGAATAGAGATGTGCTTGGTATCTAGAAGGAGATCTATTCCAAAGTTAATTTCCCTTTCGGGAGGAACTCTAGGAAGACCATCAGGGAATATATCTAGAAATTCCATTACTACTGAAACTAAATCAAGACTAGGAGTCTAAGAAATAGAGTCCTTGACTCGAACAAGATGATAAAGAAACCGCTTAGAAATCATCTTTCTTACTTTAAGATAGGAAATGATCTGACCCCTAAGCACAGAATTACTACCCCTCTATTTAATGATTGGTTCATTAGGAAACTGAAATTGAACAACTATATTTATGCAATCAACTGAGGCATAACATGAGTGGAGCCATTCCATGTCGAGAATTTTATAAAAATCAGTCATCTTTAACTCTACAAGATCTACTGAGGTAACTCTCTGGGACACTGTAATCGATCAGTTCCTAAATACCCACCTATCTATAATAGAGCTACCTATTGGAATAGAAACTAAGAAGGTTTCTACTAAAGATTCGATACTGACACCAAAATTGACTGCTATATAAGGAGTTACAAATGAAAGTGAAACTTTAGGGTCTAATAAAGCATAAACATAGAGATGAAAGACTTGCAACGTACCCATAACTACATCAGGAAACTCTTCTGATCCTGTCGAGTCTTGAGGGCATATAACCTATTTTGACACTGCCCAATGGTTGCACTGGAAGCAGCACTATGCTGAGTCGAGCGACCAGCTGTAACTAGAGGACAATTAGACTGGCCCTATTGGCCGGCCTTTGGGAAACCCTTATTCTGTGAATGGCTTGCCACATGCAAAACACACACCACTGTTGGTACTACGTACACCCTGATTATGCTTGCCACACTTCCCATAAAGCGGATTAGTACAAACACTATTCACACTACCCTGGGACTTAGAGCCTAGCGCTTTATCCTGACTATCTTGCCTGAACTTAAGCACTGGTGCACTAGCTAAAGATGGGGCTGGGTCTGGAGACTTCTGACAAAACTAAGAATGGTTACCACCCTCTAACCTCGGCTGAGAAAAGTTAAAACTACCTTTTGTGGCCCACTTATTCTCCCTCTTTTAGTCCTTAAGCTTCTCTTCTTTAATCTTCTAAGCATGAATCATAAGTCTAGATAAGTCCATCTCCTTAATCAACATTGTGGTCCTACACTCCTTGGCCATATTATCAGATACAGTAGATATAAACTTACTTTTCTAAACCTATTGTCAGCCACCACATTAGGAGAATACCTCACCAACTTAGTGAACTTTTGTAGAGGTTAGCCACTATTAACACTTAGAAATATATTTTAGTTTCAACATTCATCTTTGATCTTGGGATTTCATTGTATTGACTTTGCTTGATTATTCAGTCTATAGTTGTGGGTTTCTTTCATTTTATCATTGTTATTTCATATTTTCTTTCCAACATGAATGTTGTTGTTCTCTTAACAATCATGAGCGGCTAAAACCCATAGCTAGGGTTATGAAAACCCTAGAAGATTGATAGAGTATGGGAAGTGCGATTGTTGACGGGAAACCCATAACCATGGCATATATTGCTTTATCTTCGATATTATTGATATCTTAATAGGTGTACACATTACGATCCGGCCTAGATATTATTACTTGCTTTAATAAAGAGGTTGTAACTAGGAAAATATAAAGACAACAGTAATTTGGTAAGGTAATAGTGATCTGTTTTAGCACAACGACATATTTGAATGATTATTAGCCTTCATCTAATAACTTGAGACTTAAAATGTGATAGTTAACTGGGACTAGGATAAGTCTTGGTAACGCAACATCCTGAGACTCAATAGGTAAAGAGAGAAATCCTCCTACTCGTCTAAAAGACTATAGGAGGTACATAACTTATCAATTATGTATGTAAGGCATTAGGTTGGATCTACAACGCATGAGAAACCTATGAAGTTGAGATGGCTGGGGAACACATAATCCTAGTGTTCACTTATGACTGATTTTCAACCAAGTTAATACTATTCTGTATTTGAGAATACTACAAACAAATCCTACCTTTTTACTTTCCTATTTTGCCCATAGACTGTAACCACTGAGAGTTGTCAAACCACGTGTTCCTTTGGGATTCTACCCCAACCTCAGTTGGGTAACTATATATCAGTAGCAACCGTATCATCATCTAAAAGGAGGTGTTGCTTGGATGTCATCATAGTACGATCATGTTATCAACTTATAATTGTTGTTCCATCCATCTGAGAGACCACTTTGTAGCATCTTTGATTTAAGGTACAAAAGCTCATCCATACTTGTCAAATACTTCCTCAACTATACTATTCCCCTAATATACCTTCTCACATGGGTATATATAACTACTCTAGCCAAAGTCTGAGTTAAACTACATATCTTACCATGTTAAATCCTAACTCAAAATCCCAAGGTGCTACACATAACACCATAACACTTGTCTTAACCATGAATTCAATACCCTGTGTTTTTTCATAGTTCTCATCTTAAAAATATTTCTTCTTACCATTTTAACAGATAATTTAAATCTATTACTAGGGATTCACTAGCACACAATGCACCCATCCACTTATATACCAAGATGACATTCAAGTCTTGCATTATAACCACATTTGAACTTCTAAGAAAACACCCATAAAAGCATCATTCTTATATTCTCTAAATCTCTATCAATAACAACTTTCTTTTACTATTCTTAAGAAGAGACACATGAAATCTCAACTAACCCAGACGTATACCAAAAGCTTGGCCTCAATCTTACTTCACACTTATAGCCTTAGATAAAACACGTATACAACAATCTTTACTCAACAAGAAACATCTACTCTCTCCTATCTAAACAATCTTTCATCACCACTATTATCTCCCCCTTAGGTTAAAGCAATTCTTCTAAACTTATGGATCTATTTCATATCCCTAGGACTGAGCCATATTTCTTCACTCTAATGTTCTACATAGAAATGTTCAACTCATGCGAATGAACTATATTTAAAACATAGTAACTTCATTACTAAACAATCCCCTTCACCTATACTATCTTTAACTTTCTCTATCTTGAATAATCATCGCCATAAACTTACACTCTCCCTCATAAACATACCTTTCTCATTAAACACATAAATTGTATCATATTCTAAACTTATATTCTTCGCTAAACTAAGAGAATCAAAATCATACCAAAAGACTCAACATCACCTATCCATAACTCCTTAACTTAGCTATTAAGAACACCATATACTATATAACTAGACTTCTTCTTGTTTCGCAACTCAAGGGTACTACTAACCACACACAACCTTTAATAATTTTAGAAAATAATCAAACACCCATATCACCTTGGGTACACATCTAAATCATACCTACAACATCATACTTAATTGCGAATAAATGAACTTAAACTCTTGCATATACGGTTCAAGCCTACTAGATCACTTCCATAAAACTAGCATCAATAAACAAGCAATCATTATTTCCACCTTGATGATCATCCATTGTTCAAAATTAGTGTCTAGTGCAAGACATGATTAACAACACAACCTCACATGTTATTCTCGCATGAAAAAATAAAACACCAAGAAACACTAGTCCATCAAAACCTCATAATAACAATAATCGATCATAATCATGTTATAAATCTTATTAAAATCCGTTAGCACATACTCCTTCTACCCATTAATACTATTTACCCATCTATACACCTAACTTACTTTCATAGCTCTATAAGTTTTAACTAAACTCGCAACCTCACAATAAGCTTAAATTAACGATACTAAACCACCAAATAGTTTTATTAATAACCCATACTTTTCTAACACAATAAATACCATCAATAACTCCTTTCTACTTCAAGTAAACAACAATTCATTTTAACTAATAACTCTTTCTCTACCTTTGCAATACCCCATATTAGACTTAGTTTGGTTCAGCTCCTAGTGCATGCATAAGAGGCTTAAAGTATTAGGGACTTAGCTATTTTAAGACCTCCCAACTTTGAAGATTTTTAAGTTTATCTTCCGAAATCCGTGATGATGGTTTTTTGGTTAATTCCAAATAGTCAGTATAGTTAATGTATTTAATTTCAGTTTTGTTTTGTAAAACCAGAGCTATAATCATTTTACACAGTTTTGTATTAAACCTACTTAGTAAAGACTTTCTTCCACTTATTTCTTTCAAATTAATTAATCTTATTTAGTTTCTCATGAGTTATGCTAGTATAAGGGTTAGCTTGGGATCACTTGTGGTCCTAAACACTGTGTGACATCCAGGGGATAGTCTTGGAGCGTTACAAATAAGATACTAGCCCATGGATGTTACACAGTGCTTAAGACCATAAATGATCTCAAGCTAACCCTTATACTGGCAAAACTCATGATCAACTAAATAAGATACATTAATCTAAAATAAATAAGTGGAAGAGAAGTCTTTACTAAGTAGGTTCAATACAAACTATGTAAAACGACTACAACTCTGGTTATACAAAACAAAACTAAAATTAAATACATCAACTATACTGATTGTCCATGAATTAACTCAAAAACCATTATCTCTAAATCCGAAAGGTCAACTTAAAAATCCTTGAAGTTAGGAGGTCTTAAAATTACTAAATTTCCAGGCTTTAAGCCTCTTATACGTGAACTAGGAGTTGAACCAAGCTAAGTATAATATAGGGTGTTACGATATCTCCCCCTAAGAAACATTCATCCTCCAATGAGACTGACTTAGCTGAAATGCTAAGGAAAGATAAGATGATGCACGGGACACTTATATCTGAATCTAAAACATGATGCATGGACTAAATTGGATTAACAATTTACATGGATGCAAACAAACTACCTCTTGGAATGGCCACATTCATGAAACTTCAAATAGTAAGACTAGATCGAAAGATGGAAAAACTATAGGAATTTGTCTGTCTGACTGCTAGACTAGATTGCTGGATATACGGATTGAATTATACTGAAATCTTATACTTAACTATACATCCCACTTTAAAACTGTACTTCACTTGAGGCTACTTAAACTATTTATATGGGCACTGATAACTCTACCTACTGAAGTCTGAGCTGAACTGAATTCTCTCACTATGTTCAAGCCTACCCGAATCTAGAAAGTACACACATCACACTAAAATACTAGACTGAATCATGAATTCAGTACACCCTACATTTTTACAACTCCTCGTCTCATGAATAATTCTTATTACCACTTCAACGACTACATCAACCTCTTAGTAGACATTCACTAACGTACAATGCATCTATCCACACATATACAACCATGACATTCAATCCTATCTTCAAAACCACATATGCACTTCTAAACAAACACCCATAATAGCATCTTTATCACATCATCCAAACTTACATCATTAATAACTTCCATGCACTACCCCAAGAACATACACACAAAATTTCAACTAACCATGATATGTATCAAAAAAAATTGGCCTCAATCTTACTTCACGCTTACAACCTTAGCTAAAAACAAGCATACAACAATATTTCATCAATAAGAAATATTTACTCTTTCTCATCTAAACAATTATTCATCATCACTATCTTGACATAAGTAAAGGTCCCTGAAAGGTTAGAACATGAGGACCTAAAATATGAAGGGTTACTATGCATAACTTGACACTTTACTGAGTCCTGAGGAACAGAATATCAACATCATGGATTCATTAAAGAGATCTAAACTAAGGGCATACATGACATAAACTGAATTTTAGTGATCATTAGGAGTGTAGCATGAGTACCTAGAACTAAATATACTGTAAAGCATGAGTACATGAGTCATGAGTTGCATGACCTGAGTTTGGAGTTCATAAATTCATGGAATATGATTCATACTACTAAATGAACTAGAACTCCTCATACTAGGAACTGGGAGAGTACATGATTCTTGATTATGTGCATGGAGATGAACTATGATCATGGAGCTAACATGTAAGGCATGAGTAGATATCGTAAGGACTGAAGTACCAAACCTTGCATTGAGATGAGAATGGGTTAGGCATCTTACTCCCCTACTAATGTTCTATAATACATTGGCATCACTACTAGAATCTGAGAGCGTAACTTGGTTACTTGTTCTATGATCTTCCCCTTAGCTTTAAGCCATCATTCTAAGTCTATGGAACCATTTACTAAGCTCTAAACTTGACTACCATCACTGTACTCTAGAATTTAGGATATAACAATACATGTAAATTAATAAAGTTACCCTGAAAGACTACACCTGAAAGTGTAAAACCCACTACTAATACTTCCTTCTGAGATACAATTCTATCTTTCTATAGCCCCAATAGTCATCATATAATAAAATGAACACTTACTAACTTAGAACCTACATAAGTATCACCAAGAGTGCACACCATCTAAAGCTTCAACTTTTATTTCTATTAGCTCAATCTTCAAAGACTCAAACTTAGATTCGAACACTTAACATGGATATCCCCAAACCTTTAATGAACCATACTACTTCCATCATAGCCTACTAATATCACATCTCTAAACTTATATTTTTACCTAAACCATGAGAAAAAAATATACAAAAAAGGCTTAACATCATCTATCTATAAATCCTTAACTTAGCTATTAAGAACACCATATACTATATAACTAACCTCCTTCCACTTAGCAACTCAAGGGTACTACTAACCACACACAACAATTAATAACCTTAGAAAATAATGCAACATCATATCACCTTGGGCACAACTTTACATCATAGTTACAACATCATACTTAATTATGAATAATTGAACTTTAACTCTTGTATACATTATTCAAGGCTACTAAATCACTTCCATATAACTAGCATCACTAACTAAGCAATCATTTCTTCCACCTTGATGATCATCCACTGTTCAAACTTAATGTCTAGTGCTAAACATGATTTACAACCCAACCTTACATACTATTCTCACTTGGAAGCTACAAAATAAAGCATCAAGAAACACTAGTCCACAAGAACCTCATAATAACAATAATTGATCACGATCATATGGCATATCTTATTATAATCCATTAGCACATACTACTTTTACACATTACTACTATTCACCCATCCATATACCTCAATTATATTTATAGCTCTTAAAGCATCAACCAATCTTATTTTTCACAGCAACGCGGGGAAGACTATGTTAACAATCTTTAACGACCAAATTCTTTCATTAATAACCTATACTTTTCTAACATAATAAATACAATCAATAACTTATTTCTACTTCATGCAAGCAATAATTCACCTTAACTAATAACTCCTTATTACCTTCAACCAAGAAATGTGTACCACATTTGTTACCCCTAAGCTAATACATAACGACAAATCACCTTAACACAAACTTGATAGTATGCATAAGTTCATCTATATATTTTTGATCAATCATCATTCCCACCTTTCTGGTAACTACACTTCTAAACCCACACTTCCAACTATAAGAAGGTTCTACTAGTTATAAATCATAACACTCTAGGTTGCAAATCCCTTGAATACAAACTCTATTTAACAATCTAGGTTCATACTATCTCCTATCATGAACAATATCTGTATTGAAGGATTAATAAAGAATATGAATACATATTTTATTCTATCTTAACTGAACAACTCATATGGATGAGGACATAACTTTCCACTTAAGGGACTTATAACACACTAGCGAGCTCCTCTCAAGCCCCTTATGTGACTTCTAAAGTTACTGATAGCAAATCTGAAAGCTTCATCTTAGGAGGAATTGGAACTTAATAATCATGTTATCTCAAGAATAAGTCATAGATAGAGAAGTATGGAGTTATACATAAATCGATAGAATTTTTTGAGAGAACAACTTTACAGCATGGTACAAGGTATAAAGAAGGGAAATATTTCCTAAATGCCATGTAGTCTCTTAAAGAAAATTATAGACGTCTTCATATCATTCCACAAGACTCTACTAGACATGGCTTCATAGACACCCTAGGACACTTAAACTTTGTGCTCTGATACCAAGCTTCTAACACCCTGAGACTACCTCCTAGATGTCACACGGTGCTTAGGACCATAAGTGATTACAATATAACCCTTATACTGGCAAAACTCGTGAGCAAATAAATAAGATACATTAATCTAAATGAAATAAGTGGAAGAGAAGTCTTTACTAAGTAGGTTCACTACAAAACTGTTTAAAACGATTGCAACTCTTGTTATACAAAATAAAATTAAAATTAAATATATCAACTATACTGACTGTCTATGAATTAACTCAAAAACTATCATCTCGGAGTCCACAAGGTCAACTTAAAAATCCTTGAAGTTAGGAGGTCTTAAAATTGCTAAGTTCCTAACACTTAGCTAAATTTTCAGGCTTTAAGCCTCTTATGCATACACTAGAAGCTGAACCAAGCTAAGTCTAATACGAGGTATTATAACCTTCCACCAGGAAAGAAATACCACATTTATTACCCCTAAGCTAACACAAAAGACATATCACCTTAACACAGACTCAATAGTATGCATAAGTTTATCTATATACTTTTAATCAATCGATATTCCTACCTTTCTTGTCAATATACTTTTACACCCAAACTGCTAACTGTAATAAAATTCTACAAGTTATGAATCATTACACTCTAGGTCGTAATATCCCTCAAATGGAAACTCTATCTAACAACCTAGGTTCATACTATCTTCTCTCATGAGCACAATCTGGATAAAAAAGGTTAATGAGGAATTTGAATACGTAACATATTTTTTCTTAACTGCATAACTCATATGGATGAGGACATAATCTTTCAACTTAAGGGACGTAAAACACACAAGCGAGCTCCTCTCAACATTGTGTGACTCCTAAAGTTACTAATAGTAAATTTGAGAACATCATCTTGGGAGAAATTGGAATCTAGTACTAATGTTATCTCAAGAAGTCCTATCTTGAGACTTAAGGAGTAACACCTAAATCGACAGAAGTTTCTAAATGAATAACTTTACTGCATGATCTAGAGCATAAAAGAAAGGAGACATTTCTTAAATCCCTATAGCCTCTCAAAGAAAAGTATCGACGTCTTTGTACCATTCTGCAAGACACTACTAGACACGGCTTCATAGACACCCTAAGACACTTGAACTCTGTTCTCTAATACTAAGTTTTTCATAACTCGAGACTACCCTTAGCGTAACACGGTGCTTAGAACGACAAGTGATCCTAATCTAACCCATGATACTTGTATAACTCATGAGCAACTGAATATATTATATAAATATGAAAGAAATAAGTGGAAGAGAAGTTTTTGCTAATTAGGTTCAATACAAAAATGTGTAAAATGATCACAACTCTAGTTATACAAAATAAAACCAAAATCAAATACATCAACTCTACTGACTGTCTATGAAATCTCTACTAATATTGAATATAGGTAGCTGGGATATGACCCCCAGCTATCTCTAATTAATATAACTAAATAAAATAATGATGGTGACACTATAGTTGAATCGAGTCCTTGAATCAAAAGAACTCTTCACCTATTAATTGAAAGCTAAAAACTATTATATTATGATGTGTAGGCTATGATTGGTACCTACATTATGAGACAATGAAGCACATAGACATCTATGTGGATCAGTACTTCTGGAATATACTGAGTATGTGAGGGTGAATGCATAAGTAAAACAATAACTCAATATATACATATACTTTCAAACCAATGCATGCTAAGTGTAGATGACTCGTCTTGGGCTAAATAAAGCAAAGTTTGTAAATCATCAATATGAGAAATGAAGCAGAAGGATATACTTTGTGAGCCATAACACTTAGTTTCCAAAAGTTTTACTTTTTTTGTTTTATCTTTTCGGAGGTTCTTCTAACCGACATAAACCATGTAAGCTATTATGGAGTCTAATATCTTACCCACATTGGAGAGAGGTGTTATACCTTTTCCATCAGAATAGAATCTTAACTTAAGTGATCACTATCTTTAACTTTATTCATATTGGGAATAAGCTTAAACTACGTTGGCTTATAGTTCTGGGGAATATGACCTTGGACTCATACCCAACTCGGTGCTAAATACTACTCCCTTATAAATTATATGCTCATACTTTAGGAAATCCATCTTAAAATAGAATAAGAGTTTATAGAATGAAAACTAGTTATTCTTATCTTTGATTTAATTCAAACTCAAGATTAGCTTTGGATCAAGAGATCATTTCTTTTTTTAAATCTTGGTATAAACTTAAGAACATAATCTTCTTGAAATTTCAATACTTAAACTTAGGGCTTAAAATTCATGCTTTAAATCATGGAGATTCATATCAACACTTCACCTCAATAATAATCTTGAAATACTTTAACCATAAGTCAAAATAGTGCAATCTCATGTGTAATATAAATCTTATAAGTTAAAACACAAACATAAACAATTCTTGACATATTCAAAGCTTTAAATCTCATGATAATCACATACTTCAAGGATATAGAAACTTGGGTATGAACCCTAATTCAAATCAAGTAACTTAAATCTTAAAATTACGCAATTTGGGCACAAGGATGAGAGGATACCCTTGTTCATTACCCCACATACATTAATTTCTTGAATTATGAAGAAAGCTTGAATCTTGGAACTTGAATGATGAACTTATGAAAGAAACTCTATTATTGATATTTCTTGAAGAATTATTGAACTTGGAAGCTTGAACTCTTAGATTTCTTGATGGAATCTTGTAATTGAAATCATTATGTTCTTGCGAGAAAACCTTGAGCATTGTTCATAAGGGAAAAGGAAAGGGTTTTTGTGAGAGTTAATTTGAAGAAAATGGGTAAATAAACCCTTTTGGAGGCTATAAATCATCCTTTGGACGTTTGGAGTTAAGGGATAGGACCAAAGTGACCCTTGACCTTGAGGATCTGAAACAGAGGGGAAATAAGCTCTGTGTCATGTCAGATATCGCATAGAGAGAGAAACGCATCACATCATATATCACATTGAGAGACTGATGCACCGTATCCAAATTGCATACCCTTACTACCTCTCACAAAAAATGCCATAACCTTTATCTCAAGTATCATATTAAGGTGAAATTTGTATAGTTAGAAAGATAACTCAATTATATACTATTTGATGGGTCTTAAGCTAAAAAAATCCTATGTATATCAAAAGTTATACACATTCAAAGTAGACCCTTGTAGAATCAAATATCAAACTTTGGACGAATCAAAGGCTCTTAGCTCAACTTTGTTCATAGTAATTCTTATGAACATTTTTACCTTTAAAGCACTCCACACACTAAAATAAGGATCATGACATATGTATTCAAAATAAATTCATAGGATTATAGCTAACACATATAGGAACAATGCTTCAAAGTCTAGCCCAAAAATATGGGGTGTTACAATCATACTAGCCCCCAATCCTACATTACAAGCCGAGTAAAGTCCTATAGTGATCCTGACTTAACTATTGGAATGCTAAGGTAAGTAAAATAAGGGAAAAACCATGGTACTTGAAATGCATTGACCGACACTTCTTTGTTGAGTGTGAGTGTCTCTTGATCTCCCTTGTATTAACTTGCATGATTTCATATAAGTAAGTTAGACATTCTTCATGTGAGGGCACTTGAGTCATGTTTCTAGCTATCTGTTTGTATCGGGTAGTGTAATTTATACATATGAGTGGTTGTTTATTGCTAATATAATTGTCATACCTTGATACCATTATGTCATATTATTGTGCTCGTATTCATACACAATTGGTTTAGAAAAGAGATATAGAAGGGGATGTTGTGATTTGAACTAAAGGTGATGACTGACTACCTTGAATATCTTAGATTCTCTTAGTTAAGCATTTTTTTAGTTTTGTTGTCATAGGACATGCAAACATTCTAAGTTAAGGGTGTTAATGTGCTATAGAAATATAGCACTTTCGACGCTTAAAATGAGGAAAATATGCAAGTTTCTGAGGTCTTTTTATTAGATATGATCTGTTTTGGGTATGTTTTGTAGGAAACCATGATTTGAATGATAAGTTCGTAAAAATGATGAAAAAAGTTGTTTTTGGCCTCTTTTGGAGTAATTATGAATGATTGGGATGTTTTTTGTCTTAATCGTGGTCAATGCATGTTCGAGATTCAAAGTAGAGCTGAAAAATAGACTCTCGGCACCTACTAAGTCAACCTACAAACCACATGTTGACCTACATACTGTAGATAGACAAAGCGGGTACTAAAAAGTCCAAAATCCCAAGAGCTGGCATGCAGGAATTTTCCCATCTGTTACCTACGATTGGTACCTATGCCTAGGGCAGACCACAAGTGCAACCTGCGGCCAGGACCAAACCGCAGGTACAGGGAGCGGGTGGCCACCGACCTTGATTTCTCTTATTTTGTCCAGGCTTAGTTTTTAGTATTTTCTCTTATACTATAAATACTCTTTATGTACTTTTTAGTAGAGGTTAGCCACTTTTAACACTTGTAAATATATTTTGATTTCAAGATCTATCTTTGATCTTAGGATTTCATTTTATTGACTTTGCTTGATTATTAAATCTATAGTTGTGGGTTTCTTTCACCTTATCATTGTGATTTTATCTTTGCTTTCCAGCATGAATGTTATTAAACTCTTCACAATCATGAGCGGCTAAAACCCATAGCTAGGGTTATGGAAACCTTGGCATATTGATGAAGTAGAAAAAGTGCAATTGTTAACGGGAAACCCATACCCCTGGCATGTATTACTTTATCTTCAATATGATTGATTTCTTATTGGGTTCACACATTAGAATCCCGCCTAGATATTATTACTTGCTCTAATAAAGGGGTAGTAACTAGGAAAATATAAAGACAATAATAATTTGGTGAGCTAATAGTCAATCCGTTATAGCACAATGATGTATCTGAATGATTATTAGCCTTTATCTAATAACTTGAGACTCAAAAGGTGATAATTAACTGAGACTAGGATTAAGCTTTGTAATGTGAGATCGTGAGACTCAATAGGTAAAGATCCTCCTACTCGTCCAAAAGACTGTAGGAGGTACATAACTTATCGGTGCTACATGCAAGGTATTGGGTTGGATCAACAACGCACGAGAAACCTATGTAGTTGAGATGCCAAGGGAACACACAATTCTAGTGTTCACTTATGACTGATTTTCAACCAAGTTAATATGTTCTATGTTCGAGACTACTACAAATAAATCCCTCTTTTTTACTTTTTTATTTTTCCCATAGAGTGTAACCACTGAGATCTATTAAACTATGTGTTCCTTTGAGATTCGACCCCAACCTTAGTTGGGTTGCTATATCTTGACAGCGACTATATAATCATCTAAAAGGAGGTGTTTCTTGGACATCATCATAGTACGATTGTGCTATCAACTTATGATCATTTTTCCATCCATCTGAGAGACCTCTTTGTAGCATCTTTGATTTAAGGTATGAAAGTGTAGGCGTGACCATGGTTAAATCCCATGAATGTGGTAAGGCTCGTCTAATTTTTTTTGTCTATTTTTTTGTAGTTTTTCTTCTCTAAATCTATAAGGTAAAACTAGAAAACACATCAAATCTATACAAATATTTCTTTATACTTATAAATATTCCTTGTTTTAAGTGTTGTAAGTTCATGGCATATCAGGAACGAATAGTGATTCTAGATCGAGATGTTAGGACATTGAGAACAAGGAAAATTCATTCAGTTAATGTTCAATGGAAGCAATTTCCAATTGACGAAGCCACTTAGGCAACTGAGAAGGACATACGGGACAAGTACCCTCAATTGTTTGAGGATACATGCATTCTCTCTCTTTTTCTTATTTTAGCCAATTTTTTGCATTTAATTATTGGGGGCAAATGATATGTAAATTTATATCTATTATAATGACTATTTTCATCACAATGTATAAATATTTTATTAAAAATTTTATGTTAAAAATGCTTCCTTGTTTGAAGTTATAAATTTCAGTCTAGGCTAATTTCAAAAATAATTTAAGTGAGGTGTCGTCTAGAGAAATTCAAAAATGAGTTGGGCAAGTTTGATGGTGTTTGATTTGATTTCTAGATAGACAAGATAATGACAAACTCGCAGGAATTTATGAAATTAATTAGGGTGAGTAAAACTTCTAAAATTGATCTTAGCATAAAGAGCATTCTTTGAAATATCTCGAAGGTAGGTGTGTCGTAAAAAATGAGATTTTTTGGTGACTCTAGTCTTTCTGTCCACTCGATGCCTCTTTAGTGGAAAAAATTCTTCTATTTCAATGGTCAACTCTATCAATGACTGCTATAGCAATGTCACTATCGCTATAGGGATAAAATTCATATATTTCTTTTCAAATTTTGCAAAATAATCTATTTTTCTAAAACACGTCTTTGGGAACGGGGATGAAATTTTGGGTGATTTTCATCAGATTATCACTATGTGGCTTTTTAAAGGTAAGGACTTCATCTCTGTTAACTAGTAATTGATTATTTAACCTTAGCATTACTAATTTACGAAGTTCAAAAGTGTTTAGGGATGAATTTAGTCATTTTTCTGGTCCAAAAGCATAAATTATGTATAAAGCTAATGGGTTTTAATTATTAATGGTTAATCTATCCTTTTTATTGAGTTAACTCGCTAGTTCATCCATGAAATTAATAGTTTTAGGTGAATAATAGGAGAAAAGCCATAGAACAGGGAGGGAATGATCATGAACATGGCCTTAGGGGTTTGGTGTGAGTTATAATTCCCATTGCAGTGGGTCATTTCATTAATTATACATTTGTAGGTATTTCTCTAGATCAAAATCAAGCAAAAATTGTATAGAAGGGCAAAGCTCCGGCTCAGAGGAGTTGTGCAATCTTTATTTAAGGTTGGGTGATGGTATTTTAGTTTTGTTCAATTTGTATTACATGTTTACGTATCTACTTGGTAGTGTGGCTTGTTAGTTCATGTTCTTTGTAGGGTCAATTTAAATGATTTTTACCTTGTTGTATGCCTTTACCCTACCTTATTGATTATTATGGAATGTCACGATATTTGGGACGTTCTCACAACTTGTTGGTGAGATAAGATTAGAAGACACTTCTATCTAGGATTTAGATACATGGACAAAATTTATCGCTTATTGGTCATGACTAGTGCATGGTTATGATACGCGTAGTATGTATATATGATATTTTTGTGAGTTTGACAATTCCATGAGTTAACCGGGGAATATAATTATATATGCTTAAAATTTTCTTAAGTTTACTTGACATGTTTGACTTGGCTTGACTGAACTTGACTTGGTTGTAAGTGTATTGACTTATTGCTAGTAACTCTAAATTGCCTATTTGATACTTCTGGTGCTAGGTGTAGGTTGTTTGAGCATGTATTAACTTGTTATACTATGTTTTAGTCAAGTACTCATATTCCCATACTAGGTTGGCCGAATGAGGACCAGTATACTATTATTTTTTTGTGTGCTGATACTGCACCTATTCTTACTTCTGTGAATGCAACGCATATTTCAGCGGCTCATGCATAACCTCACTTGTGATTCTAGCGTTGGACTTTGAATTCAAGGGTGAGTAGCATGTTTCGGGATATCATAAGTCCTTCTTGAATGACAGTCTTTATTTCTGGACTTATGCTTCATTTTAGTTTTAGGATTGCATCCCCTTATTGATAATCTTTAGCAGTTTTGGTGTGGATTACTTTTGGATCCTAGAGATGGTTTTGGTTAAGTTCATTGTTTCACCTTTAAGTTGTACTAATATTTTGTTTCTTTAGACTTGATATTTTATCGATGTTAGTACTATTTATTTCCTTTAAGTGTTGATCATGGATCTTATTTTGAGATAGTTGGTTCTCCCACTAAATGACTAGTGCGGGTGCCACTCACGATGGATTGGATTGTGATAAAAATATTTAAAATAATGTACGAAAACAAATTATTAGAGCGTTCGTTATTAAGCTAATACTTTTTTTTGATACCAATTGTAGGGGGTGCGGATAACTTGGGTAATTTGCGTGAATAACTAGTAGATAACTAGTACTTACTAGTTCTATCATGTTAATTGAAATGCTATGTCATAGCATTCCTTAGTTATTTGTTTTAACCTTATTAATTCTTCTATATTATTTTTAAGGTATACTATATGTTCTATATTTCTAGTTTTTATGTAGTCAAGTAGATTCTTTTTCATAAGTGTTTCTATTAATCTTATTTGCTCCATATCTCGTCTCCAATATTCTAAGTATTCGTAGTTTATCAGTTTATCCTATAGTGGTTGTAATACTGCAAATTTCTTTGTAATAAATTATTCTAATTGTACTACATCTGATATTAAATTCTAGTTACACCTCTCTTACGAGAGAGTAAGCGATCACTGTCAAATATAGAACCTAACCAGGTTGGGTGTCGAATCCCCCAGGGAATACTGTGTTACTAAGTATTGTAGTTGTTACTAGACTGTTGGTTAGAAGTTCCTGAATGGGGGGTTTTGGTTTAAATTTGAAATGATAGTTGCAATATAACAATGAAGCAATATGCGTATTAATATTTGATCACAGAGAATGACAAGTAAGGGTTATGTCATGTCCACCTTGTAGCTTTTACTTCTTTATTAACTATGAGTAATAAGGATTCATACATCCATGCACTTATTGAGAGATGTATTCTAATTCTAAATCCAAGTGTTTCTCAACTATCAAAATTTATTCACCTTAGTTCTCTCGAATCCAAAGTGTACAACCAATCATATGAACTCTCCTAGTAGTTAATCCTGCTAAAGCATTAACGTGTAAAATAGAGGTTGAAAACCCTATTTTCTTGTCACTACTCTCTTTTCCAAATAGTAACTTTTCTATCGAACAAGTTATTGCTATAATGGCACATTCCCTATGTTTGCAACCATGAGAATTCAATCATAACGAAGAGAGTAATGATATAAGTGGATTAACACATCATAAATTCAAAAACCCATAGCAATAGAGAGTATACTACAAGGTTTCCATAACCCTAACAAATAAACTTAGCTACTCATGATTAAAATGGAAATCACAATAGAAATATTCATCATACCAAAACTTAGAACGATCTTGGTGGAGAAGATGAATAGCGAAAATAAGAGAGAGAAACGTTTCTCTCTTTCTCCTCAAGCTAGGCCGCTTTCTCTTGTTTTCAAAATAATACAGAATGTTGAATAATCCCTAAAAATTCAGCCATAAGGCTTTTAATAACATCTTTCTCTAATAAATTGCTACTGCATCCTTAACTATTTAAAAATATTGAGTTTTGCTGGGAAAAAGTTCACATATATCACATTCAGTCCAAAAGTTGCTTTCCTTTTATGTGAAGTTTCCTTTGCTATCCACAGGTCCCCAATGTGTCGTAATTTTCCTCATTAGTACCTGAAAAGCATGCTAATCACACAGGTCAACTCACTTAACTAAAAATAGACAAAGTTCAAGAATTATGTATTTTATCCTCAAAACTTAGCTAAAACATGGGTAAGTGATGGTGCTTAGACGTATAAATACGCCTAACATCAGTTATATATTTCGTTAATTATCCTGTCTTTTTCTTCTATGAATAATTCTATGTCTAAATCATAATCTAAACTATCTTTTAATTCTAGTTGTTCCAAAGTTTTATCTATCCAAATTAATCTTTCTTTTAATTATTTTCTTCCTCTTCTAAGTTGGTTTCTATAATTAATTTCTTTGTATAGACAACTTTGTTTTTCTCTAATTCTTCTTATATATTCTAACATTTTTAATCTGTATAATATCCATCTGAATAATAACTATCTAAATATGAGCAGTAGCTTTCATTATATAAGTGTAGGTTTTCTATAGAACTTAAAAACTCTTCATCTTCATCCTCAAAATTCTATATCTTTTCCCATATTATTTTCTCTACGTCTATGATTTCTATATCTCTAAGTATATATAAAACAAGTATTTTAAGATTATCTGTCATCCAGGCTTGATTAAATGTTTTTTCATAACATTCTTCTATATTTTCATTAAGGTATTCTATGTATTTTATATTTTTAGTTCTCATATATTCTTCTAAATTTGTTTTCATTAGTTTTTCCACTAATTGTGTATTTTCATATCCACTTTCCAATATTGTTAGTTTATCATGGTTGATACGTAGGTTTGGCATGTAGGTATATGTAGGAGTAGGTAGGTAGGTGTGGTATGTAATTTATTCTAGTCATAATATATCTATCAAATATTTTTCCCATATGATCTTTCTTATATGTACTATTTCTATATCCTTAAGTACATACAAAACAAGTATCTTAAATTTATCTATCATTTCATTGGATAAGTAGGTAGTCATTCTTTTTCATATGATGCTATTTCAAAATATTCCTTTCAACCATATACATAACAAAATATGATTATCTTAGATCACTATATACTAGATTATTCTTAAATAACATGTTCTTCGGTCACTATTTGCATGGTAATCTGGATACTTTTTCCCTAAACAGCGCCTCTACTCTGGTTACTCCCCTATCACGGCTTCTTTGTCTCACCGGTTTCACCTTTAGGATGGCATAGTTCTTGAAAATTTTTCTCCTTTTCCACTTTGCTAATAAACTTCTTAACATGCTATTCTTCAAATAATTCTACTATAAAGTAACTAACATGAGCTTATTTTATTATATCATGATTTTCAGGAATTTATGAATTTAGCTATTCATAATTATAAATGAAAATACCTGTTCTGGTAGATTTGATAAATTTGTGTTTTGTTCATCCATAGCTTTTCCTTACAAATATATCTGATTTTATTAAATATTTAAAAGTTGTGTACAAGAGAGAAGACTTGCTTTTAACACATGAAAGTCTTGCCTTTAAATTGACGTATGACTTACAGATTTATAATCCTAAAATATGGAAAACAATATTCCTAACTTTATATCTATCAAAAAAGTAAAAGACTAATAAAGGTCCTATCATTACATTTGTCAAAAAGGTAAAAAGCAAATAATGGCAAGTGCCCAAAAAATAATAAATGATACAAGAAAAGTCAAAAAAGCTAGCCTAGAAATAGTAAATGCTATTAAATGTTTACATAATTTACGTATTTCATATTACACAAAGTTATCTTTTTTCTCCATATGTCATTTTCATATTTCAATGCTTTTTCTTCTTTCTTTTATTATTTCTTCATCGGTCAGTGCTACTTTATATCTTTTATCGTTCATCTCCGAGCTGGCGTTCTTATCGTCTTGGTTGATTTTTTCTTTTATTCTAGCTAGACTTCTGGAATCACGTTATTTTCTCCATTACATTTGGAGCATAGGTGGTCTGGATATTTGTGTCCTATTATTTTGCAATATCTTGTTAATAATTCTTCTTAAATAAATCCCTTCTTAATTGCTCTTACAGGAGGTTGTTTTTCTGGATTGAGTAGTGTCAAAATCCATTGTCTAGCTTCTTCCATATCTGAATGTCATAGCTCCCTTGAATTTGAAAAAATCATTTGATGATCTCTTGAATAATAACTCCATATTGGGTTCCTATTTAGGTAGTTATTTGCTAATTCTTAAACAATTGAAGATATTCCAATAATTCATTTATTTGCATAAAAATCAGGTATCTCAACTTTAGGTATCTCTGGCTATTGAACAATACCTTCCGATATAATCATATCTCTGGTTAATCCTATATTTACAACTTGTATAACTGGTTTAATTTTGTCATATAATATCTCTGCTCGTGCGGTATAAAACTTTATAAAAAATAGATTTCCTTTGGTTATTTTCTTATAGGTGGTGAATGCTCTATATAATTCTGGTATAGATGTTAGTTCATCTCCTTCTTGGGTATATACGATATTTAATAATCCATAACTAAAACAAGTTTTAACTAAGCTTGGGATGGTTTACGGTAGTGCGATTAACGTGTTGTAACCTTATAATTTTTGGGTTATATAGTTTGTGTTTGGTTCTTGGATATTTGTAGCTCTGGGGTTCAGGTTTAGATAAGTCTGTATTTTGTGGATATTTTCTATGTATGATCGAGTTGTATGGTTATAGGCTTTTCTGTCTTAGTTTAAACTTTCTCGATATGTGGTAGTTTGTGGGGGTATGAACAAGGGGTCTTTTTGTGTTTTTGGTATAAATGGTTTTTCAAATATCTTATTAATGTTCATGTTCTGATATCTTTGTCCACTAACTCCTTTGTTTGTACCTGCAATTACAGATTGATGAACGTTATGGGTTTTATGCAGTGTCCCAACGTCTCCTTTTAGCTCTGGAATTTTATTGTCCTCCGATCGGTATAGATTTGTACACTGCTGAGTTATCTGAGTCATAGCTGCAGACGTCAATTTAACTTCATTAGTTTAACTTCATTAGTCTTTAGCTTTTCTATTTCATTACCCATACTGTCCACTTTCACTGAAAGTGTAGTTAGGGTTTTAAGTATCTTTTCTAAAACACCATCTTCTATTATATCAGTCTGTGTAGCTTTGTCTTGATATGTAATCTGCAATAACATTCTTGTTAGTTTTGATAACTTCAATTGTAAATGTAAAATTTAATATGTTTAATACTAGTCTCCAAATTTCCTTTGTTGTAACTAAATTTTGCATTTTCTTTGTTAACCACCAACGTACCTCTGTATTATCTGTTCGTACAATAAACTTGTTATATACAATATATGGCTCAAATGCTAATAAACATTTATATAATGAGCATAATTCTTTTCTATTTATCTCTCATTTTATTTCTGTTTCATTAAACGTTCATGAGTAGTATCTACAATGATGTTCTAATTTTTCTTCTTCATATCTATATTTAAGTACTCCTCCATAATTATATTCACTTGTATCTGCTTCTACTATATATGTAAAAATTTTATTTTCATCTAGAAATTGTAATTTTGGTAATTTCTTACAAAGTATTTTTATTTTCTGAACTTGTTTTTTATCTTCTTCGTTGTAATTATATTCTACATCCTTTTTAAATTTTTTCTGTAATGGCTTTAGGTTTTCTGCTAATTTTGGTATATATTCTCTTACTTGGTTTACTAATCCTAAAAATGATTGTAATTTCTTTTTTGTATCGAATTCTTCTTTTGAATTTATTATTTTTTGTACTATATGTTGTTGCATTTTTACTCCACTTTTATCTATTTGTATTCCTAAAAACTCTATCTAATTTTTCATAATTTCGGCTTTCTTTTCACTTAAACTTATTCCTGAATTTTCTATTATACCTGCAAATTATTCTAGTAATTTTAAATATTTTTTTTAGTTTTTGTATATAATAGTATATCATCTATGTATACTATACAATTAGGTAGTTGTTTAAAATAAATATCCATAAAGTCTTGATATCTAGCTGGTGCATTTTTATATCCAAATGGTAACACATTCCATTCATAAAATCTCTGTGGTACTGTAAATGTAGTTAATTTTTTAGATTCTTCTTCTAGCTTTAAATGCTAAAATCCTGATTTACAATCTAACTTACTAAAATAATTATATCCTTGTATCTATCTTATTTTTAATATCTTATTTGGTATTGGATAATTATATGTCATAGTTTTTGCATTTAGATTTCTATAATCAATAACCATAGGTTTCTATAATCAATATCCATTCTATTTTTTCCTCTTTTTTGTTCACTATGTTTATTTATTATAAATGTTGGACTATTGTGCTTACTATTACTTTTTTGTATGTATTATTTTTCTAATAATTCATCTATACGTATTTTAAATTCCCTTAAATCATTAAAGTTATATGTTAATGGTTTTGGGTTATTATACTATTTTTATCTATCAGCTCAATTTTTAAAATAGTTTTATGTTTTTTCCGTCCTTTTAATGGATCTTCACTGTATAGTTGTCTTAATTTTTTCTTTATCATTTCTACCTTATCTATTGAAAATATATTTATTTATTCTTTATTTATTGAAAATATAACTAGTTCTATTGTGTCTTCAGTATTTTTTATATTTTCTAATTTTTGTGTGATTTTTTCACTTCCTTTTATCCAGTCAGTTTTCTTTCTTATTTTATTAATAACTCTTTTTGCTCTTACCTTTTGTTTATATGTTGTTGTAAACCACCAGTGTGTCTTAGTTATTATATGTGGGTATAGTTTATCTAAAAATAGCATTACTAAAAGCATATCTTTTGATGTAAGTTCTTAATTATAGATCTCTTCTATTGTTATGTCTTATCCCATACTTGTATTTTTATATTTCTAGCTTTATAGATAATTAAGCTTCCTTCATTATTAAATCTTTTTACTATTATTGGTGTTTTTAGCTTATCTCATTTGTCTTCTGGTAAACAATTATATCTACATAAGTTGACTTCTGCTTCTATATATATCATTGGTATATAATATCTATTATATATCCTTCTACTATTATTTTCATAAGTACATATTTTCATATCATGTCAAAGCTCTTTTTATTAATAATTTTTCTCTATTATAGGTTATGGTTATTTGTGTATGTTCTACATTGTTAGGTTTTACTTGTTCTAACCATTTTATTCCTAATATTATGTCTGCGTTTTGCATATCTTCCTTTGTTTCAAATTCTATTTTTATTTTTCTAACTCCTATTATTATTTCCTTTTCTGTTGTATCTTTAGTAGTTATTAAACTTCTTAGTAGATCTGGGCATATATTACTATTAGATTTTAATTCTTCATTTTTTACTAGATATTTTGCTATATAATTTTCTTCTTGTCCTGTATTTAGAAGTATTAAATATTCTTTTTCATTTATTGTTCTCGTTATATAATATTAAGTTAAATTAACTATTGAAGTTATTTCATAATTTGTTCTTTTCGATGATCCTGATGATTCTGGTTTTTCAAAAGCTATTCTTTTTGCCGTACTTATTCTATCATTTAGTATTTCTAAATCTTCTTCTATATCCATGTCTTTGTAATATAATCATTGTTACCAATTGTTTTTACAAATTGCTCAAAGGAACTTTCTGTTTTTATTTTATTAATTTTATTTTTTCTCGTTATATTATATTTTGTTGTTAATACATATATATTTTTACATCTTGCTGTAAATATTTTATTTTTTGGGGTTAGTTCTATTCCTGATATTTTTCAATATAATACTAATGATTTATCTATGTTTTTATCTATTATTGCCACTGAATAATTCGCACTTATTATGAATTTAAATTTTTGTTATATTAAATTTCCTCTTATGGCAGTTATTATACTTTTTTCTATAGGTTTTATAATTCTATCATCCGCTAAATATAATTCTATTGGTGTATCTATTCCTTCTCTAAAACATGCTTTAATTAATATTTTTGTTCCTCCAAGGTATACGTATTTTATTGGGTCTTTACTTTTTATATCGTTTATTCCTTTATTAATTATTCTTTTTGTTACTAGTAGTATACTAGCTCTACCTTTTGCATATCTACAGTCTATTACATGTTCCTTTTGGCTTACTACATAGTATTCTTCTTTTCTTCTACTAAATATATTTTTTATTGTTGGTATTTAAAATATTTTTTCTACACTTAAATCAAATTCTTTTTCTTTTATCTCGTCAAATATATTATTATCAAATATTATTTTCTGATATGTTCCTTCTTCATTTAAATATTCTTCCTTTGTTATTATTTTTATATCTTCTTCAGTCATTTGATTTATCTAATTCACTATCTATTTCATTATCTGTTTCATTTTCTGAAATTTCATATATACTCTCTTCACTTTCTAATTCATAATTTATATAATCTAATTGCATACATTCTGTATTTTCTATCTTTATTTCTGATATTTGTTTCTTTTTTTGGGTCTTTAGGCATTGTACAATCTTTAGCTAAATGTCCTCGTTTGCCACAATTATAACAAGTACATTCTTTTATAGATTTCTTTCTCATATATGGTCTTTTATAGTTATAATTTTTTACATAATATCTTTTTCTTGGTTTCTTATACTTATATTTTGATTTTTTGTATTTTTTATATTTCTTATGTCTTTTTCTTTTCTTATAATATCTTTCTTCACATCCAAATTGAGGTGCTATTTTATCCTTGCAACATGCTAAATTTCTTATTAATGTTTTTTTCATTGTCATTTCTTCTCTGTATTTTTCACATAAATTTCTATACCATTGTTGTAGAAATTTTATTCTTGCTCCTAGAGCATCTACTATGTTTGCTTCATCCCAGCTCTTTATTATTTTAAAACTAAATGGTTCAGATAATTTACTAAAATATAATCTTCTCACTTCTTTACTTTCTTCTTTATTATATGTTCCCTTATAGTAGTATTCTTTCAATGGATACGTATAGTCATCTTTATAGCACATATTACATATTGCTAGTTTTAACATTAAATTCCTATTTGTATATTTTTCTTTGTTTTGTTCTTCTTCTTCTGTTGCTATACTGCTAAATTCATCTCTTATATCCATTTCATATTTTTTCAATATGTCTATAGGTGTTAGTTTAGTTACTATTGTTCCTTCTGTTTTTTCATCATTCCTTAATACCTTTTTACTATCTTTAGTTAAATTTAAAAATCATAATTTTGTTGTTCCTATTAGTGTTTTTTCTACATATTCTTTTTTATCTATTGCATTTATACCATTATCTAATAATTATTTTGTTATATATCCTATCCATAATTGTATCATTTTATCTATATCTATTACACAGTCTAAGTCTAAGAAGTTATAATTTCTTATTAGTTATTTGTTTTGGTATCCATTTGTTTTATTCATCCCTTAGGTTATATTTTTTAAACTTATTTTTATAGTAATATGTAGGTTTTCTTATTTCTGATGTACTACGTATTATTTTTTCATCGTCTTTTTTATCAAGTGTTTATTTCTGTGTTTCTATTTTCTAAGTTTTCTTTATTAATTACTTCTTATTTTTCATTAATTTCTAATTTTTCTATATTTGTTAAGTTTTCTGTATAGGTTTCACTATCTTCCGAATCATAAATATCTGTTTCTTCAGCATCTATTGTATTTATTTCTATTTCATTATTTTCTAATTTTTCTTTAAATTGATTTATCTCAATTAATAAATTTTATTTTTTTATCCTTTTCATCTTTTTCTTTCTGTCTTTTTTCATACAGCTCTTTTAGCATTTGTAGTTCTTTTTCTATTCAGCAATCCTATTATTTTTAGTTTCTTCTATTTTTCGTATTTCTTCTGTAGTCTATTTTTCGTATTTCTTCTGTAGTCTATTTTTTATTTTATCTATTATTTTTCCTATCTATTTCTTTATTTTATTTTGTTATTCTTACCATAGTTGTTAATTTATATTCTTATTTTAATTCTTCTTTCTCTAACATTAAATATAAATGTTCACCTATTTTCTTATTTCTTCTTCCTAAATTAGAAAATAGTATTCTTATTTTTAATTCTTCGTAATTTTCATATGTTTTTTAATCTATTATAAATTCTTCTTTGTTCATTTTATCTACTTGATAATGTATAGATCATGTTGGTATATGTATTCTAGATTATCTATTTGTGATTCTAAATATAATATTTCTTCCTTTTGTGCTTTTATTGATTTTTGGCATACTCCAACAATCATGTTATATTGTAGTCTTTCTTTTCTTATTTTTAATTCTTTTCATTTTTCAGATATTATTTATTTTAGTTCTTTATATTTTTGGGATTTTGTTATGTTATTCATGTGTGCAATATTTATAATATTTTGATGGATACCGAAATCTGATTTTATCATAATTAGGTGGTATGTATCTCATTCTTCTAGATTTTAAATGGATTATTAATTTTGCCCCATTGCTAGATATTAAGGTAATTAAGTAAGCTAATCTATGGGGGTTTTCTTTTTTTTTATTTAACTTCTTATATTTTGAGTAGTAACTAGTTAAAATTTTTTTAATTTCTCAAAAAGCTTGTGTATTTTTAAATGGTCTTCTCATATTTACCAAATAAATAACAACATAGTTAACAAGATAACTTAATTAACAATTAAATTAACATTTCTAACATTTCTCATAATTAACACATATCTACTTGTACCTTTTTTTAAAAAAAATAACATACCTCTAATACCAATTGTAGGGGGTGCGGATAACTTGGGTTATTTGTGTGGTTAACTAGTAGATAACTAGTACTTACTAGTTCTATCATGTTAATTAAAATGTTATGTCATAGCATTCCTTAGTTATTTGTTTTAACCTTATTAATTCTTCTATATTATTTTTATGGTATACTATATGTTCCATATTTCTAGTTTTTATGTAGTCAAGTAGATTCTTTTTCATAAGTGTTTCTATTAATCTTATTTGCTCCATATCTTGTTTCCAATATTCTAAGTATTTGTAGTTTATCATTGTATCCTATAGTCATTGTAATACTGCAAATTTCTTTGAATAATTTATTCTAATTGTACTATATCTGATATTAAATTCTAGGTTATTTATTTCGTTAATTATCCTATCTTTTTCTTCTATGAATAATTCTATATCTTAATCATAATCTAAACTATCTTTATTCTAGTTGTTCCAAAGTTTTATCTATCTAAATAAATCTTTCTTTTAATTGTCTTCTTCCTCTTTTAAGCTGGTTTCTATAATTAATTTCTTCGTATAGCCAACTTTCTTTTTCTCTAATTCTTCTTATATATTCTAACATTTTTAATCTGTATAATATCCATCTGAATAATAACTATCTAAATATGAGCAGTAGCTTTCATTATATAAGTGTGGGTTTTCTATAGAACTTAACAACTCTTCATCTTCATCCTTAAAATTCCATATCTTTTCCCATATTATTTTCTTTACGTCTATGATTTCTATATCTCTAAGTATATATAAAACAAGTATTTTAAGATTATCTGTCATTTAGGCTTGATTAAATATTTTTTCATAATATTCTTCTATATTTTCATTAAGGTATTCTATGTATTTTATATTTTTAGTTCTCATATATTCTTCTAAATTTGTTTTCATTAGTTTTTCCATTAATTGTATATTTTTCATATCCGTTTTCCAATATTCGTAGTTTATCATGGTTGATGCGTAGGTTTGGCATGTAGGTATATGTAAGAGTAGGTAGGTAGGTGTGGTATGTAATTTATTCTAGTCATAATATATCTATCAAATATTTTTTTCCATAAGATCTTTTTTATATCTACTATTTCTGTATCCTAAAGTACATACAAAACAAGTATCTTAAATTTATTATCATTATATCGAATAAGTAGGTAGTCATTCTTTTTCATAAGATGCTATTTCAAAATATTCCTTTCAACTATATACATAACAAAATATGATCATCTTAGGTCACTATAAACTAGATTATTCTTAAATAACATGTTCTTCGGTCACTATTTGCATGGTAATCTGGATACTTTTTCCCTAAACAGCGCCTCTACTCTGGTTACTCCCCTATCACGACTTCTTTGCCTCACCGGTTTCACCTTTAGGATGGCATAGTTCTTGAAAATTTTTCTACTTTTCCACTTTGCTAATAAACTTCTTAAAATGCTATTCTTCGAATAATTCTACTATAAAGTAACTAACATGAGCTTATTTTATTATATCAAGATTGTCAGAATTTATGAATTTAGCTATTCATAATTATAAATGAAAATACATGTTCTGATAGATTTGATGAATCTGTGCTTTGTTCATCCATAGCTTTTCCTTAGAAATATATCTGTTTTTATTAAATATTCAAAAGTTGTATACAAGAGAGAAGGCTTGCTTTCATCACATGAAAGTCTTGCCTTTAGATTGTCGTATGGCTTACATATTTATAATCCTAAAAGATGGAAAAAACTATTCCTAACTTTACATCTGTCAAAAAAGTAAAAGACTAATAATGGTCCTATCTTTACATTTATCAAAAAAGTAAAAAGCAAATAATGGCAAGTGCCAAAAAACTAATAAATGATACAAGAAAAGTCAAAAAGGCTAGTCTAGAAATAGTAAATGCTATTAAATGTTTACATAATTTATGTATTTCATATTCCACAAAGTTTTCTTTTTACTCCATATGTCATTGTCATATTTCAATGCTTTGTCTTCTTTCTTTTATTATTTTTCATCGGTCAGTGTTGTTTTATATCTTTTGTCGTTCATCTCCTAGCTGGCATTCTTACATTCTTGGTTGATTTTTTCTTGTATTCTAGCTAGACTTCTGGAGTCACGTTATTTTCTCCATTGCATTTGGAGCATAGGTGGTATGGATATTTATGTCCTATCATTTTGCAATATCTTGTTAATAATTTTTCTGAAATAAATCTCTTCTTAATTGCTCTTGCAGTTGGTTGTTTTTCTGGATTGAATAGTGTCAAAATTCATTGTCTAGCTTCTTCCATATCTGACGATCGTAGCTCCCTTGAATTTGAATAAATTATTTGATGATCTCTTGAATAATAACTCCATATTGCGTTCCCATTTAGGTAGTTATTTGCTAATTCTTAAACAATTGAAGATATTCCATTAATTTGTTTATTTGCATAAAAATTAGGTATCTCAACTTTAGGTATCTCTGGCTATTGAAAAATATCTTCCGGTATAATCATATCTCTGGTTAATTACAACTTGTATAACTGGTTTAATTTAGTTATATAATATCTCTGCTGGTGCGGTATAAAAAATCATAAAAAATAGATTTCCTTTGATTATTTTCTTATAGGTGGCGAATGCTCTATATAATTCTGGTATAGCTGTTAGTTCATCTCCTTCTTGGGTATATACGGTATTTAATAATCCATAATTGAAACAAGTTTTAACTAATCTTGGGTTGATTTTCGGTAGTGCAATTAACTTGTTGTAACCTTGTAGTTTTTGGGTTATATAGTTTGTGTTTGGTTCTTGGATATTTGTAGCTCTGGGGTTAAGGTTTAAATAAGTCTGTATTTTGTGAATATTTTCTATGTATGCTCGAGTTATATGGCTATAGGCTTTTCAATCTTGGTTTAAACTTTCTCGAAATATGGTATTTTGTGGGGGTATAAACAAGGGGTCTTTTTGTGTTTTGGTATAAATGGTTTTTCAAATATCTTATTTATGTTCATGTTCTGATATCTTTGTCCACTAACTCCTTTGCTTGTACTTGCAATTGTAGATTGATGAACGTTATGAGTTTTATGGAGTGTCCCAACGTCTCCTTTTCGCTCTGGAATTTTATTGTCTTCCGATAAACATAGCTCTGCATACTGTTTAGTTATCTGAGTCATAGCTTCAGACTTCAGTTTAACTTCATTAGTCTTTAGCTTTTCTATATCACTACCCATACCGTCTACTTTAACTGAAAGTGTAGTTAGGGTTTTAAGTATCTTTTCTAAAGCATCATCATTATTATTTCATTCTGTGTAGCTTTGTCTTGATATGTAATCTGCAATAACATTCTTGTTAGCTTTGATTACTTCAATTGTAAATGTAAAATTTAATATGTTTAATACTAGTCTCCGAATTTCCTTTGTTGTAACTAAATTTTGCATTTTCTTTGTTAACCACCAACATACCTGTGTATTATCTGTTCGTACAATAAACTTGTTATATACAATATATGGCTTAAATGTTGATAAATATTTATATAATAAGCATAATTCTTTTTTATTTATCTCTCATTTTATTTCTGTTTCATTAAACATTCCTGAGTAGTATCTACAATGATGTTCTAATTTTTCTTCTTCATATCTATATTTAAGTACTTCTCCATAATTATATTCACTTGCGTCTGCTTCTACTATATATGTAAAAATTTTATTTTCATTTGGAAATTGTAATTTTGGAAATTTCTTACAAATTATTTTTATTTTCTGAACTTGTTTTTTATCTTCTTCGTTGTAATTATATTCTACATCCTTTTTAAATTTTTTCTATAATGGCTTTAGGTTATCTGCTAATTTTAGTATATATTCTCTTACTTGGTTTACTAATCCTAAAAATGATTGTAATTTCTTTTTTGTATCTAATTCTTCTTTCGAATTTATTATTTTTTGCACTATATGTTGTTGCATTTTTGTTCCACTTTTATCTATTTGTATTCCTAAAAACTTTATCTGATTTTTCATAATTTCGGCTTTATTTTCACTTAAACTTATTCCTGAATTTTCTATTATACCTGCAAATTGTTCTAGTAATTTTAAATGTTCCTCTTTAGTTTTTGTATATAATAGTATATAATCTATGTTTACTATCAATTAGGTAGTTGTTTAAAATAACTATCCATAAAGTCTTGATATCTACCTGGTGCATTTTAATATCCAAATGGTAACACATTATATTCATAAAATCCTTGTGGTACTGTAAATGCAGTTAATTTTTTAGATTCTTCTTCTAGCTTTAAATGGTAAAATCCTGATTTACAATCGAACTTACTAAAATAATTATATCCTTGTGTTTGTCTTATTTTTAATATCTTATTTGGCATTGGATAATTATATGTCATAGTTTTTGCATTTAGGTTTCTATAATCAATAATCATTCTACTTTTTCCTCTTTTTTGTTCACTATGTTTATTTACTATAAATACTGGACTATGGTGTTTACTATTGCTTTTTTGTACGTATTGTTTTTCTATAATTCATCTATATGCATTTTAAATTCTTTTAAATCATCAAAGTTATATGTTAATGGTTTTTGGGTTATTCTACTATTTTTATCTATTAGATTAAATTTACAATAGTCTTATGTTTTTCCTATCTTTTTAATGGATCTTCCCTATATAGTTGTCTTTAGTTTTTCTTTATCACTTCTATCTTATCTATTGAAAATATAGTTATTTCTTCTTTTTTTATTAAAAATATAACTAGTTCTATTGTGTATTCAGTATTTTTTATATTTACTAATTTTTGAGTGATTTTTTCACTTCCTTTTATCCAATTAGTTTTCTTTCTTATTTTATTAATAACTCTTTTTGCTCTTACCTTTTGTTTACATGGTGTTGTAAACCACCAGTGTGTTTTAATTATTATATATGGGTGTAGTTTATCTAAAAATGACATTCCTAAAAGCATATCTTTTGATGTTAGTTCATAATTATAGATCTCTTCTATTGTTAATATCTTAGCTCATACTTGTATTTTTACATTTCTAGCTTTATAGGTAATTAAACTTCCTTCATTATTAAATCCTTTTACTACTATTGGTGTTTTTATCTTATCCCATTTGTCTTCTGGTAAATAATTATATCTACATAAGTTGGCTTATGCTCCTGTATCTATCATTGGTGTATAATATCTATTATAATATCCTTCTACTATTATTTTCATAAGTACATATATTTTCATATCATGTCAAAGCTCGTTTTATTATTAATTTTTCTCTATTATAGGTTATGGTTATTTGTGTATGTTCTATATTGTAAGGTTTTACTTGTTCTAACCATTTTATTCCTAATATTATGTCTGCTTTTTGCATATCTTTCTTTATTTTAAATTATATTTTTATTTTTCTAACTCCTATTATTATTTCCTTTTCTGTTGTATCTTTATTATTTATTAAACTTTTTGGTTGATCAGGGCATATATTACTATTAGATTTTATTTCTTCATTTTTTACTAGATATTTTGCTATATAATTTTCTTCTTGTCCTGTATTTAGAAGTATTAAATATTTTTTCATTTATTGTTCCCGTTATATAATATTGAGTTAAATTAACTGTTGAAGTTATTTCATAATTTGTTCTTTTCGATGATCCTGATGATTTTGATTTTTCAAAAACTATTTTTTTTGTTGTACTTATTGTATCATTTATTATTTCTAAATCTTCTTCTATATCCATGTCTTTGTAACTATAATCATTGTTATCAATTATTTTTACAAATTGTTCAAAAGGACTTTCTATTTGTATTTTATTAATTTTATTTTTTTCTATTATTTTATGTTTTATTGTTAATACATGTAGGTTTTTACATCTTGTTATAAATATTTTACTTCCTAGGGTTAGTTCTATTCCTAATACTTTCTAATGTAATACTAATGATTTATCTATGTTTTTATTTGTTATTGCCGCTGAATAATTCGCACTTATTGTGAATTTAAATTTGTAATATATTAAACTTCCTCTTATGGTAATTATTATACTTTTTTCTATAGGTTTTATAATTTTATCATCTGCTAAATATAATTCTATTGGTGTATCTATTCCTTCTCTAAAAAATGTTTTTATTAATATCTCTGTTCCACCAAGGTGTACGTATTTTATTGGGTCTTTACTTTTTATATCGTTTATTTCTTTATTAATTATTCTTTTTGTTACTAGTGGTATACTAGCTCTATCTTTTGCATATCTACATTCTATTACATTTTCTTTTTGGCTTACTACGTAGCATTCTTCTGTTCGTCTGCTAAATATGTTTTTCATTATTGGTGTTTTAAATATTTTTTCTACACTTAAATCTAATTCTTTTTCTTTTATCTCGTCAAATATGTTATTATCAAATATTATTTTCTGATCTGTTCCTTGTTCATTTAAATATTCTTCCTGTGTTATTATTTTTATATCTTCTTCAGTCATTTGATTCATCTAATTCACTATCTATTTCATTATCTGTTTCATTTTTCGAAATTTCGTATATACTATCTTCACTTTCTAATTCGTAATCTATATAATCTATTTGCATATATTCTTCATTTTCTATCTTTATTTCTGATATTTGTTTCTTTTCTGGGTCTTTAGGCATTGTACAAAATCTAGCTAAATGTCCAAGTTTGCCACAATTATAACAAGTACATTCTTTTATAGATTTCTTTCTCCTATATGGACTTTTATATTTATAATATTTTATATAATATCTTTTTCTTGGTTTCTTATACTTATATTTTAATTTTTTGTATTTTTTATATTTCTTATGTCTTTTTCTTTTCTTATAATATCTTTCTTCACATCCAAATTGAGGTGTTATTTTATCCTTGCAACATGCTAAATTTCTTATTAATGTTTTTTTTTTCATTTTCATTTCTTCTCTGTATTTTTCACATAAATTTCTATACCATTGTTGTAGAAATTTTATTTTTGCTCCTAGAGTATCTACTATGTTTGCTTCATCCCAACTCTTATTATTTTAAAACTAAATGGTTCAGGTAATTTACTAAAATATAATCTTCTCACTTCTTTACTTTCTTCTTTATTATATGTTCCCTTATAGTAGCATTCTTTAAATGTACACGTATATTCATCTATATAACACATATTATATATTGCTAGTTTTAACATTAAATTCCTATTTGTATATTTTTCTTTGTTTTGTTCTTCTTCTTCTTCTTCTATCATCATACTACTAAATTCATCTTTTATAGTCATTTCATATTTTTTCAATATGTCTATAGGGTGTTAGTTTAGTACTGTTGTTCCTTCTGTTTTTTTATCATTCCTTAATACCTTTTTACTATCTTCAGTTAAATTTAAAAACCATAATTTTTCTGTTCCTATTAGTGTTTTTTCTATATATTCTGGTGTATCTATTGCATTTATACCATTGTCTAATAATTTTTTTGTTATATATCCTATCCATAATTGTATCGTTTTAACTACATCTATTACACAGTCTAAGTCTAAGAAGTTATAATTTCTTATTAATTATTTGTTTTGGTGTCCATTTGTTATATTCATCCCTTAGGTTATATTTTTTAAACTTATTTTTATAGTAATATGTAGGTTTTCTTATTTCTGATGTACTAGGTATTATTTTTTTCATCGTCTTTTTTATCAAGAGTGTTTATTTCTGTGTTTCTATTTTCTAAGTTTTCTTTATTAATTACTTCTTGTTTTTCATTAATATTTAACTTTTCTATATTTGTTAAGATTTCTTTATATGTTTTACTATTTTCTGAATCATAATTATTTGTTTCTTCAGCATCTATTGTATTTATTTCTATTTCATTATTTTCTAATTTTTCTTTAAATTGATTTATCTCAATTAATAATTTTTGTTCTTTATCCTTTTCTTCTTTTTCTTTCTGTCTTTTTTCATGCAATTCTTTTATCATTTGTAGTTATTTTTCTAATTCAGCAATCCTATTATTTTTAGTTTCTTCTATTTTTTGTTTTTCTTCTGTAGTCTGTTGTTTTATTTTATCTATTTATATTTTTCTATCTATTTCTTATTTTTCTTTTGCTATTCTTACCATAGCTGTTAATTTATCTTTTAATTTTAATTCTTCTTTTTCTAACATTAAATATAAATGGTCACCTATTTTGTTATATCTTCTCCCTAAATTAGAAAATACTATTCTTATTTATACTCCTTCATGGCTTTCATATGTTTTTTCATATATTATAAATTCTTCTTTGTTCATTTTATCTACTTGATAGTGTATAGATCATGTTGATATATGTATTCTAGACTATCTTTTTGTGATTCTAAATATGATATTTCTTCCTTTTGTGCTTTTATTGATTTTTGGCATACTCCAACAATCATGTTATATTGTAGTCTTTCTTTTCTTATTTTTAATTCTTTTCGTTTTTCAGATATTATTTGTTTTAGTTCTTCATATTTTTAGGATTTTGTTATGTTATTCATCTGTAAAATATTTATAATATTTTGGTGGATACCGAAATCTGATTTTATCATAATTAGGTGGTATATATCTCATTTTTTTAGATTTTAAATGAATTATTAATTTTGTCTCATTGCTAGTTATTAAGGTAATTAAGTAAGCTAATCTATGGGGGTTTCCTTTTGTTTTATTTAACTTCTTATATTCTGAGTAGTAACTAGTTAAAATTCTTTTAATTTCACAAAAAGCTTGTATATTTTTAAATGGTCTTCTCATATTTAACAAATAAATAACAACATAGTTTACAAGATAACATAATTAACAATTAAATTAACATTTCTAACATTTCTTATAATTAACACATATCTACTTGTAATTTTTTTTTTATATAACAGTATCAAGTTTTAGTAAAATCAAATGTTTGGAAGGTGATATCATGATAGGAACTAATCAATCCGCAAAAAAAGAAGAAGCTAGCATCTAACATAAAGGGGAAGGGAATATCAGCAAATATAGAGCATATAATATTTTAGCAATTTAAGAAGGAAAACAGTGAGGATATAAGAGAATAAAAGTATACTCACCAGGAAAAAAATTTTCAAAAATGCAATGACATAATACTAATATTTTACTGTGTATTTTAAGACAATAACTTTGCAAGATCTATGAATACATAGTATGCTAACTTCAAATCTCTAATGGTCTCTGAAATTTTACTTATCCAAATCAAAGAGGCATAGCTAAGATCTATCCATTTTCTTAAATGTTTTTATAAAGAATAGAACTTTCGAAAAAATTTCCCTTAGAAAGTGCAGGTTGAAGTTGATAGAGAATTGGACATGAAGATACGAAAGCATATGCACATAGAAAATTCACTTCAATGCTCGTTTTCAAAAGCTTTATCCTTTTTCTCAACAATATAAATGTAGGTTTAAACTATTTTCTGGTAATTATAATCAATTTCTCCCAATAAAAATAATTCACCTAGTGAAAAAACATTAACTTCATGTAGGGCCGCAATATTTACACAACAATTGTGTATAAAACAAAATAGTGTAGGTAAACTCAAGTGTTTTGCATTTGGATTATGCTAAAAAGTGTGAAACAACATGTCGTTCACCATCAAGATCTCGTATTGCTTTTGAAGAAAGACGAATAAATTCTTTGAGCGATTTAAAATAAGATCAATTCTTTAATGCACAACTAAAAGATGCTGTTCTTCTTGGATTAAAAAGCGATCATACAAACAGATTTACGTTTAAATTTTTAAATACTCATAGAAATCACAACAACTACTGTACCACACCAACGCATATACACACAATTTCTATTTAGTATTTAAGAACATAGTGTTATAGATGAGCATTGCATATACACTTTTAAAGTTTGTATTTACTTCATAGGCCACTGAGATGATTCATGGCTCCTTAGAGGAACAAATCATATTTCCATAATGCCCTTGTCTAAATAGACATACTATATTATAAGCTATTTGAAATTGTATTTAATATTAAATTCATGTTTTCTTTCGAATAAAAGATTCTTTTCTCCATCATAAAATTAAGATTAGCTATAACTGACAGATTTTTAGGCACTTCAATTAAAAGTCAAAGTTACAATATATTTAACAATCTAACACGCCGTTCGTTGCCTCTAAATTCTTCAACTAATATTTTATTATGATAAGAGAGTATCATTTTGTGACTCAAGAAGACAAGAAGACTACATAAATGGATGAAAAACTTCATATCTACGCAATTTCATTTCCTCTTTATCCACAACCAACATAAATAATATATTCGACGTTACATGAGGCAGCAGTGCCATATAGATCCCACCATCATTTTTCTATTCTTTAGCTTTAATAGAATACTTCACAACTTTTCCTACCACTAGCTATGTTGATCCGGTCCCTAACTAACAGATTCAGTTGATAGTGTCGTTGGAGACCAGGATTATTTATTCTTGCATGCTAACATCAACATATCATGAATTATCAATAATGGAACTATAAAGAATTATCTAATCTTGCATGATAATTTTCTCTTATAATAAAAAATAAGAGCAAAACGACACTATCATAATTTAATTAGAGGAGAAAATATGTACAATTCATGAAATAATCCTAAAAATGTTAGTAGAACAAATGAATGAGTTCTAGAAAATTGCACGCGTGGTATATGTGGTAAGACGGTGATGAAGATTGACAACTTCATTAATAATTTCTTCAGCAATTTTACCATAAAATCTATCTAAATAACTGCACGACAAGCCCACCAACTTAGGGACTTGGTCCCTAACTAACATATTCAGTAATGAACAAGATTAAACAAAAAATGCAACGTAAAACAAATAATTTACGTACAATATTTATGTAGAAACCTCTTTGCTCAAGGTATTAAAATCAAGACCTATCTCATAAGATTTTCAACCACTTTTCTATCTTCAAGCAAACTCAAATATAGACTAACTCTATTGCACCCACTAAAACAGCTAACTCTAACTGAATCAATAATAGGCTAACTCTAGCCTCAATGTCAACTAGCTCTAGCTAAGTCAACACACAAGAAAAGAACAAACAATGTGGAAACCTACAACTATGGACTAGAGCAGTAGGTAGCATTTACAAATCACTAAACAAAGACTCAAATACAACACGGGCTTAAGACAAAAGTAGCTACTAAGAAGGTTCCTATTGTAAGTGAGGCTTTGGTTCAAAGATTAGCTTCAAGATAGATTTAATGTTCTTTGTATATGGACGCTTAGGTTTTTGTGTTGTAACATGTTGTATATATATGAGACAAGAAAACCTAGGACTCTTTTATGGATAGAGAAAAAAGGTGTTGCAGCTTCGCCATTAAATTTCTACCATCCAATACTTTTTTCAACTATAATGCTGACTTGATACATAAGGAATAGATTCGGTGAACATGGTCCCTGAGTAGTTGTAATTTTATAATTAGGAGGTTGTCCCTGGGTTTGCATGTACCAAGTCCAAAGGTTGGTTTGTCAATCATCAAAACTAAGGACTTAACAATTTCTCCTTTTTTAATGATAACAAAGTAACACGACCTGACCCGGGGCTTGTTGAAATGGGCATCTCAAGTCTAACCAAGACCGGAGACCACCCCTGATACCCAACCCAACCAACCTACGCTTATCCTGAGTCAGATAAATTTCGAATATATAACAAGATAGCATTATTGAGTAATCCAAGACTCTGAGATAGTTCTATGACTGTAACCACCCAAACGAGTCTAACCATCTAATACCAGCCAATAACCATAACCAAACCAAACCATAACAATAACCAAACCAAGTTCCATAACATAACACAAAAGGATGGAACAGTGAGAAATTTAGTCTAACGGTATCAGCCCCAATACCAATGCCAATACTAAGGTTGACACCAATACTGATCCCGCCCATACCAATCTATAGTAGTTCCACAAAAGCCTCTAACCAAAAGAAAACCAATATCTAATTGGGACATGCCCCCAACCATAGCCTAAACCAATATCCATAAATAAACTAAAGTGTGTAAAAACATCCATGAACATGAAATGGGGCCTTCTAGAATATGGAAGCTCACCACTTTAATCTAGTAGCTGATCCCTAATTCAAGCACTAAGCAGGAGGAGCAGAATGATCGATCCCTGCATTGCGTGGGGATACAACCGCTCGAGGATGGGTCAGCGGGTGAACGCTGGCAAGTACTCAGGATAAGGATCAAATAATTCCATCCAATAAAACCAAGTAAACCAACCATATGCATATAAACCATACATATAATATATATAACTATGTCCAGAAAAAAAATCGGGTTTAGCATACATTTGAAATCATTAACCTGGGTATGTGTAGAGTAACCATCTTAGAACCATTCATGGGCTATATGGATCCAGTGTAACCCTATGAATAGGCCCTGATGATTGTATCCGCACAAATTAGAGATACTATAAGAGTCCTTCGCTCTTCATGATATATATGTGCAGTGTACTTAGAGGATTTCCATGTTCCTCATAGTATCATATATGGTCGCTATGATCAACCCCTTAGGTTAGAAAACATAAGTTTCTAGTGCCCGTCCATTGGACTCACACCTTCACGATTTGCTATCACACCCTGCCATTATTTCCCAATTAAAACTATTTCCAACATACCAAACCATTATTCTAGCTTGCAAGCGATGTCCTTAGCCAACCTTTGTATGTAGAGGGATTTCCATGTGCGTATAGATTAAATTATCAAGTTAACTTGGAGGATTCTCATGTACCTCTTAAGTGTTCCATTATTAAGTTTTCTTGGGAGAATCCCATGTACCTCACAAGTTGTTCATTAAAATCTTTACTAGAGGGATTCCCTTATACCTCACAAGGAAGTTTATTTAACCATAACCATGACCACCAAACCCTACCATTTAATCATTCCAAAATATTTAAACCATTTATACCATTTAGGGTTTTATTACCAAACCATACCATGCAATAGTTCCACTAAAAGTCCAATAATATAGTAAAAGCATTATCATAGGTATTTCATCATATATGTTGGGGCATAGTTTTTCCAAAACCAATTCAAATTACTAGATAACAATTCCAATTCAACCCATTAACTAAAATACCATTAAATATGTAAGAATATAATTAAAATAAAGGAAAACCATAACCAAGCATTTAATACTAAAACCTAACATATATTTGAAAACCCCAAAATCATACAATAATCATGCCATAAAAACATTGTATAAATCATGCCTTTAGTTTGAACTAACAATGAGGGGGAAGTATCTTGGCTTAAATTGAGAAAATAATGGAGAGAAATCACCAAGACAAGCCCCAATTTGATCACCTTAGTGAAACCCTAGCCTTCCTTTACCCAAAAGTTTTAGAGATAATTATAGAGTGTTTAAGAGGGTTTTCTAAGTGTTTAATTATAGAATAATAGGTTAAATATCCTCCCAAGTGGTTTAGAAGTTGTGGCGCCTTAATAGGTTAAGTAGAGAAATATCCAGATTGCCCTCACTTAAACTGCATAAAAATTTCATCATAGGGTACGACTATACCATACCGGTCGTACCTTCCAATACTAGTAGTACCCACCACTCGTACCCTGGGCCTCCTCCTTGGACCCAACATTATCCAATATATGATTTACCCAAATTAAGTTGTACCCAAGTATATGACTAGTACTCTTAACCCGTACCCCTGGTAGAATAGAATCACAAGAGGTTTGAACACTATCAACTATACAAGTCCATGGTAAGACTCGTACCCTAGCTTATGGCTCATGGTGAGCCATACATACTTAGATCCAAGTTATTTTACTGAGTCTTATATTAAGTAAAGGAAAAACCCATACCAAACGACCCATATCCAACCATACGACTCATACCAACCTAAGTAATACCTATTTCAGAAACTAATTCAACCCACCAACCAACACTGGTTAGTATACGACTAAGGCATACCACTCGTACCCCATTATACGATGGGTACCCACTAGTTGTATGTTGTCCAGAACCCAGAAATCTAGAAAATTTTCTAAGGGTCCCAAACCCAGGGTGTTTAATAAATCCATACTTATCTTATTACAAAATCACAAGCTTTTCCCCCCTATTAGTTACCTATGATAGTTCCCCTTAAGACACGTACCTACTAAAAAAGCAAGCACAAGGGACCTGGTCCCCAAAAATAATCATGTTCCCTTATGTACAAGGACCTGGTACCTGAATTATTATATATATATATATGCCTCATCTTTTCTCTTTTGATATCATCAATGAAATAAAATAGTAAAGCACATAAAATATAAGCACAAATGTTAACTCATGATCATTGAGGCTACACTGACATAAGTAAAGAAAATTAGCAAAAGAGAGAAGACGAAAGCATCAAGACTTAAAATATTTAATAATCATAAAGTAAAGCATCATACAATATTTAGAACAAAAGCATAAAAAAAACAAGTACAAGGTAAGCACCACAACGACAGTAAAAATATAGGGATTAAAAGAGGAGACTTAAAAAAATGAGCATATGACTACAGTACACAGTGAGGACTACATTTGGTAGACATCAAGTAGAAGGGATAGAAGGAGAAGCAAAAAATTAGCGAAGAAGGTTTGGTAGATATTAAGTAGAAGGGCTAGAAGGAGGAGCAAAAAATTGGCGAAGAAGGAGAGTCATTCATTCATTCTTAGTCATGTGATCTTCAGGAGTTTTTGAGTTAGGTCCTTAACCCATAGGATATTATGATGATGAGATGGTGCTTGGCAAGACCGAATGATATTATGATAATATTGATACCCATTAAGGATGAAGGATGTTATAATGATATTAATATTCGACAAGGCCGAAGGATGATTATATTGATTGTGTGCCTTGAATTCATCCTTGAAAGTGGATCACCTATCACCAGTATGCACTCATGTCTATCAACTGATATGGGATAAATGCATAGAAATAGGTGATGACTATGTCTTGTGTTGTTGTATGGTAATTAAACCTTTTTAGCCTGGGATGGTGGGGGTATGCATAGGATTGGATAAGTATTTAGTTGTCTGAAATAGCTGGTTATTAACGCTATTATTAATATTTTTACTATCATTGTTATGATCATTATTATGACCAATTTATGATAGATTAGTCATTGATTTGGTATCAAGATTTGAGATATGTTTTTTTCCTCTTTTATCTTACGATTGCATTATTATGCATGACTATTTCATATCTAGTCATATGGATTAGAAACCCGGAGAATGATAGTACTAAATCCTGATAGAAATATAACAATCTTAAAATAAGGGTGTGATGATTTAGGTTATGCTTTGATTTGACCTCATATCTATATGTATATATATATATATCTAGCTATATATAGCTATGGTACTACCGTATTTCCTTTCCTTAAATTGTTCATATTGTATATTTAAGTCTTGGCCTTGTATATTACTATATATATTCTTCTTTTGCCCTTTATTCATATATTGGTTGAGGATATACGGTATGGTGTTGATATTCATGACTATGGTCAGAATAGGATAGTTTATCCTTGGTACTTCCTTAGTCTTATTATGTTATACTCTTGGACATGAATAGGATAATGGTTCCTTATTGTCTCATTGGCTTCTTATATGATTTATGGACTCTTGGGAGTAATTTCTAATTTGTTTATATGTTCTATATATCTACTTTATCTTTGGAGCTCAGTTGGCAGTTGTCTACTGAGTACCATTCATTTAGTACTTATACTATACTTTAGTAGCCTGCAAATCATAGTAAGGGTTATCACCATTGATGTGTATGTCGTACAGAGAAGCCAAGGTTTGAAGAATGAAAGTGAGCTCCTAATATTTGGAGTATTACTTACCTCCCTATTATGTATTAGACTAGTCTCTATATTGTATTTGGAGATAATTTGTATCACTATAATTCCTTTGATATTTCACTTTTGAACTTTTATTATATTATTAGAAGCTCTTGTACTGATGCCACCAAGTTTTGGAATTTCATTATGTATTTGATTCTCTTATGTCATTTATTTTGCATCCTTTTTATATATTATTGATTAGTTCGTTACTATTCGTTCTAGGCTTTGGGGATTGGGTTGCCTACTGGTGGATTGTGGTAGGTGCCATCATGACTTGAGAATTTGGGTCATAACAAATTGGTATCGGAGCCTAGGTTTCACCAGTATATTGGTACAAGAGCTAAGTATTAGTAGAGTCCATTGGATCGATATGAAGACGTCCGTAACCTATCTTCGGGAGGCTACAGTGACATTCTTAGGAAATTTATTTCTTGACTCCTTGTTGTGTGTCTACATTTCTATGAGCCTCAAACATATTCTTTGACTTAATTTTGTCCCTAATAAATAATGCAAGATGGTCTGAAGATGTGGATGAGTATTCAAAGCATATTTCTAGAGTTTTAACACAATGTTAGACTAGAGAATCAAAGATGGATATTGAAGGTCTTCAACGTTAGCTAACAGGATTTGGGGCCAGCTTAGGCTCTAGTTAAGCTCATGACTACTTTATCACCTAGAGGTTCAGCATTGGTGATCTGAGTTATATTGTAGATCATTTCCATCCATGGATGATATTTAATTTATCAAGCTATTTCCAAACCAGAGTTGGGTCAATTGGTGTTCGTCAGGATTTTATTTCTAAGTACAAGATTGGATTTCTCGAGTGGGCCAAACTTATTCTTATGTTATATCCTTCTTAGTAGGACATTGGTGCATTGATGTGTTAGAGAAGGAGTACTACCACTCTATTTAGTGTTGGGGCATATGATAGCAAAATGGGTCTTTCTTTTCTTAGGTTGTAGTTTATGCGAGGGCCATAAAGAGAGCATTTTTTAAGACTTATGAAGGTGGAATCAAGAAGCCATGCCACCAGTATGGTGCTATTAGTATTTCATCTGAGAGCTTATTTTAGTTGTGGTGAGATAATACATTGGTTCAGAGAGTGCTCCATATGTGAGTTAGTGATCGGACAGGGTTAGCACGTGTTACCTTCCAACCTAGAGTTTTTGAGAGAGGCTATGATTGAGGGGAGAATGGACATGCTACAAGAATTTACTCTTAATGTCAGTTGGCTAGACATTTGGTCTCATTTTGTGTTCTCACTATGATTAGTGCTTTAGGATTTTGCTATGACTGCCGAGAGATCGGCTACTGATCTAGAGAGTGTCCCTGATATGGGATTGCTGGTCTTTCAGCTCATTCAAATCAACCTCGTGATGTTGTGGCATCTTCAGTTAGAGATAGTACGATTGGCGCCTCAGTTGATGATTTAGTCGATCAATCTGAGTTTAAACCTGTTTAGATTTATTCTCCTTATGCCTATTAAGCATGTGATAGCGAATTTTACCATGTTAGGTTTGTTTTTATTTCCTGTATTTATCTTTTATTATGTGTATTGAGGTTTTCATACCTATTGAGGATTATAGTCCTTGATGAGTTCATATTGTTTATTTTGTACCTTGTTATTAAATTCATGACTATGTGACTACTCCATGGTTTATTTCTTTTAGTAGTGGATGTAGTAAATTTGTATTGATATTTTCTCCCTATGGGTGTAGCTTTTGGGTTCAACTCCCATTTACCTTGGCATATTGGCCTTATTATGGACCTTGTACATGATATTGATGTTCATTTTGGTACCGCTTATTCATTATATTGATGTTGATATTATTGTTACTATTGCTATCACTTCTTTAGGTTATTGATATTGTTGATATTATTACTTGATTTAATTGATCCTTATAGGGTAGTTGTATTGTAACGCCCTGAATCTGGTACCCGGAATGCTATACGGTGCTCATGACTTCGAAGGACCACAAGCTAACCCATGACTGATATCTGTAAACTGAGCACTGAATAATAGTAATAATATTGTAAATGTGGAAACATGAACTGAAAGGCCATAAGATTCAATAGTAATACACAACTGAAAAAAATGGTATAATAATACCAAAACTACTGAGATAATTGTCTGAATATACTGTAGTTTGAAAGCCTCTAAATTGTCTGAATAAGGAGTTGATGGGACATGTCCCCAAATAACTTCAACTACTGTAATAAATTAAAAATTGAAATAGTAATGTGATCATCATGTTCTCGAAGGATGAGGACTCACTGCTAACTCTGATCGCTGAATTGGAATGCTACTGGTTCTCTGGAGCTCGTGCTTCTAAACCTATGGTATAAGACACCATAGCATAAATACGTCAGTACTTTGAATGTACTGGTATGCAAGCGAGGTAGGCTAAAATGCAATAGGTTAATATGCGTAAACAATACTAACTGACTGACTGACATGAACATAAGAATACATACATGCATACATAACTATAACTGACATCGTGATAGAACTGAATGCTAAGTTCTGACTACTGAGTTTACTAATAATATAGAATTACTGATATCTGAGGGACTGATACTAAGCTACTGATGCATGAATAACTATTTTTGATAGTTCTGATTATAAAGAACTGGTCTGGTTGACTGTGTCTAACAGTCCTGAAGCTGAATATTGATAACATGAGTTCTGATAACTGATATAATTAATAATATGAGTAACTGTATCTGACAGTCCTAAATCTAATGGAACTAGCTGAGTTCCATACTATATCTGAGTAACTAAATCTGAGATCAGTCCTATCTGGCGGGTGATCTCTAAATCTGATGATACCGTTACTGTTTGACCATAGTTGAGATCATTCATGTCTAATGGGTGATCCCAGAGTCTATTTATAATGATAAGGAGTGGTTGTATCTGACAGTCTTAAATCGATACTACTGAGCTGAATTGACTGTATCTGACAGTCCTGATTCTGTAACTGAAACTGTGGGATGTATTTCTCTAACCGACATGCCCCATACTAAGCTAACTGGGGTCCAACCTATAACCCCAGCTGGAAGGGTGTCAGTACCGAGCCACTGGTAAAGACAACAACTATAGATTCAGTCCTAATCTAGCGGGTAACCCCTAGGATCAGTCCTATACATTTAAATGTGCTAATGGGTGATCCCTGAGTATGTCAGTCCTATCTAATGGGTAACATCTCATACCTACACTGGCTACGCAGTTCTAGAACTTAGGAATTTCTTTTAGGGATCTCAGTCCTATCTAGCAGGTGAGTCTTCATCCCTAGGCTCGCTCGGTGCTGAATCCTACTCCCATCTGAAAGACTCTAAACCGATTAACTAAGATGAATTGATTAACTGAACTGAACTGATTAGCTAAACTAAACTGATACTAGTGGTATTGTTTAGTGAAGCTAAACTAAATTTACTGAGTGTCATTGACTGACGGAATGTACTGAGTTCTGAGGACTAATTGAGAATACTGAAGTTACTAAGATTGACTGGGAATACTGAGGTTACTGAGATTATTGAGTACTAAGATCACTGAGATTTTTGAGATTTCCTGAGTCACATGACTAACTGAGTTATATGGATCATAGCTTGATTGAGGAGATCGTGAAAACAATACATGGCTCTTGGCACACAATTAAATGTTCGGGTACAAGTACCCCCAGGAATCGATGAGAAGAAACTGATATAGCAGGGCTTACTTGAACACATGACCAACAACACAATTCATAATTCATATATTGAATCACTTCATCAAACATGTGATATGCTTAAGCTTGTACATACATGGGGATTTTATGATATCATACTAGTTGAGCATTGTTCCTTCATATCGGCATTTAATCAAACACATGATAGGCATAATATATGTAGACACCATTATACAACAATTACACATCATGATTCAACATCTAATTTCATCATCCTAGGATTTAATCATAGGTTCACATGAATATACATCTATACAAATCAATTCCACATAAGATTAATCACCCAACATGGATTTGAATTCAATTGATCATTCTCAACATAAACAAAACAAACCCAAGATAAAATTCATAAAGAAATCCATAAACTTAAACTTAGAAAAGAGATTCTTGGGCTTCATGGATGAAAGGAGTCCATGAATGAACACTACGCATACCTTAGCTTGTGATTCTACAAAGACCGACGGAGAGAATCTTGAAATTTGATGGTGAATTCCCTTGGAATTAAACCTTCTATGAAAACCCTAAGGCTTGTTCTTGAGAGTTTTTGAGAGTAATTGAGTATAAGTTGCTGAATTATGGCCAAATCTCGTGTTATAAGGCTTATATAGGGTAGAAAATTAACCCTTTTAACCCTAGAACACGTATTTCATTTTAAAGAAAATTTCTCAATTTTCATCCTTAGCGCGATGCGCCACTATCGCGCCAAGTCACTAGAAAGTGACAAATGGGAAATTGCACGGTGGCACGATGCGGAGCTATCACGTTGCCACCTTGTCTAAGACTTAAAAGTTTGGCATGACGTGCCACTATTGTGGAGCAACACTGGAAATTGACAATTATTTGAGCTATCTCCGTGACGTGCTGAAGGCTCAGGTGATACACTGTCTCACTAAAAAGGCTCTAGCTCTTCACCCGGGTGTCGAATTTGGGAGAATTTGGCATCAATAGAATGCCTATTGAATTTTCCACATAACAAAAAAGGTGAAAATCTTAAAAATATCATATGTACAAAAGTGGATTCATCTTTCAAAGAAAGCTTCTAATATTCTTGGAAAAAATTTTCAAGCTAGGAAAAGTACGGGTATTACATGTATAAAGTAGTGTTATTGGTCAGAATTTCATTCCTTATGAATTTTATTCATTGTCTTAGGTTGATATAGCCTGATTTGATGATTTCTTTCACATAATGTGGGAAGGTTGATTGTTTTTCCTTTTGGTTAGCTGTGTTAGATTGATTCTAGAATATATTATGGTATCAAATGTAAGTTAACCTGCTGTGGTTCCGTATGGTTCTTAAGTTGTTAATTTATCTATATTATTCATCATTGAGTTTGAGATTCTTAGAATTGCCTCTTGAGTTGTGAAGGTTTTTATATTGAATAGCCTTATCTATATAGCCTATTTTTTAACTTGACCAGTTTTGGATCCATTCTTTGTTTGTGGCTATTTTATCGCTCGATAATGGGTTTTATATTGATGATTAGGATATCATAGATTCCTCTCTTATATTGGTTGGGTTATTTCCTTATGATGGTTTCCCCATGTTATTAGTGTGGAGGTTGGATACTCCTTTCTTACTATGATGTTGTATTGTCTAGTGGAGTTGGAGAGTTAGAGGTAGGTGGCCTTTCCTGTGATTGCTTCTTAACTTGGCAATGTGGAAATTCTTTATCTTGAGATATTAATTTTCTGGTGGTGGTCTTGACTTTGACCTTGGTTTTAAGATTGGCATATTTCTTCTTCAATGATGTAATTCTTGGCTAGATCGAGTAATGATTGTCCTTCTTGGGTAGATTCAGGAAATCCCCATTTTAGAGATTGTTTGGCCTAATAAGGCTTGGTGTGGTATTTCTCCTCGATGATATAAGTTTACTGCTATTTCTTCCTGAGATAGAGTGTTGGATTGGTTATTTTCTAGCTTGAGTGCATTTCTCTAAGTTGCTAGAGTATTTATCTTTTTTGGTGTGGTTTGCAACCTTGGGGAGTTTTTGAGTATATTTTAATAGGTCATACCTTCCAGTGGATATGGAGTGGGTTATTTGTATTTTTAATCGGTGATTTATCCTTTGTCTTGGTTTTTATTCTGTGGTTATATTTTATACCCTCCAGCTAATATAGAGTTGGTTGTTTGTGTTTTTAGTTGATGGTTATCCCTATGATGATTTTGGTTCTTCAGACGTCTCTATTGTGGAGTGGTATGATTTATCCTAGATATGTCAGATAAGAATGTTAAAGTCAATTGAAGTAATTGGCATTGGTATAGACTTATAAGCTCAGTTTATGGTTTGAAATTTGATTTGGAGCATGAATGTCTACCCGTCTCTAGGTCTGGTTTGGGTAGTTGAGACCGAGAGATTTAGCTTCGTGTTTAAATTTTCCTCAGTCAGAATTTCATTAATAGGCTGGTTGAGCCTACTCCGTGATTGCTTATTCGGTTTTCTCTACATCAGTTGAATTATAGTTGATATATGTTTAGATGTTAACCTATGGACCTGGCATTGGTTTTTTCAGTTTTGATCACAAGTTTTCAGTCTTCTTTGGAAATTTAGGATGATATACTCTGTTGGAGTAGTATACTTGAGTTGGATTTAATATGGTTCCATCCTTGGTTGATAGGACATCCTAGAACGGATAGTCCAGTGATGAGTTATTATGTCTTGAACTTTTGGATTTGAGATTGATTTTCATCAAGACTGGTTATAGCATTGTCATTAGTTATATGCCTTGACTATCTCCATTTGTGTGCCCAGACAACACCTTATAGGCTTATTCTCATATTTATTATATGGACTATCAGTATGCCAATTTTGGTTCTTCGAGTTCTCTGTGATGAGATTGCACGGATGAGACTCATGTTATTTTTCCTCCTAACTTAGAGAGGATAGCAGGTCGAAATTGGTAAATAAAGATTATATTTGGATTTAGAATTGGCGGTATGATTCATGTCTTGGTTTGTTTTTGGCTTGGATAAACCTTTGTTGATTTATGTGGATATCAAGATGGTATTAGTGTGTTATAGTTCAGATTTGTGTGCATCAGCCTTTTTAGTTTAGTTGGAGGATAGTTAATGGTTGAAATTAAATTTTTGCTAATTGGAAGTAAAGTAAGAGTGTTGGTTGAAAAAAGGATACCTGTGGCAAAATCCTTTAGGAGTATTTTCTCTTCGTTGAGGTTATCTGAGAAGTCATGCTCTGAGCATATGGTCCTAGTACCTCATCTTTTTGAGCCTTTGAGATTTTATCCGTTGACTTTAGGGGATGAAAGTCTTTTTAGTAGTGGATATTGTAGTGACTCTTTCGGTCATTTTTCATAATTTCATTTATTTTCATTGTATGAGCTTCTCCAAGCTTTCCTAAGTCATTTATGATTTGTTGGGACTGATCGTTCGATTAACGGGTAGTTCGTTTGGGTTTTAGAACCAATTCCCTATTTGAAAGTCTTCGTTAGTTCCAAATGTCACTGGACAAAAACTTTAGGAAATCAATCTCGTAGGCAAATTCTAACTGTGCCAGCATCTTTCGAATATCAGTTTTTAGCTAGGTAGACCTTTGGTTTAGGTCCCAATGCGACCGAGCTCATTTCGACCTATTGATTGGAAAGTTGGAAAATTAGAAAGTATAGGTGTGGGACCTATATTTAGTCTAAACGACCTTGTATGGAAAATCCCAATTCACCAACGTGTTCAAAACTTCAAATTTAGTGGGTTTACATAGTTCATTTGCAAAAATTAGACTCCGAATGAGTTTCGAGGGTCAAAAACAATTTTTGATTTGGTAGTACTGGTGCCATGGCGATCATGGCAAGGCCCATAGTGATCACACCATGGTGGTCATGGTTCATTTGATGGCCATCTCGGCATCTCCAAGCCTTAAGGGGCTATAAATAGGCCCCCAAATTGTGATTTGGCCATTTTCTCTTTATCTTTGGGACCTAGAAGCCCTAGAAGGGTGAGATAACTCTAAATTGAGTATTGTGGATATATGTTTTCATGTCCTCAGTCCAAAACGTATAAAACAAACACAAAGGATGCTTTAATCGGGAAGATCCTAAGATACCTTTGGCAGTCGACTTAGCAATTTTTGTTCAGAACATATTACCCACTCCTATTTTTACTTTTTCAAAAACTCAACTGTGTATATTGATCAGGTACAGTAATTTGACACACAAGAATCAAGTGATGGCATTACATTAGCAATGCACAACTAGGCATATCCAAGTTACACTACCAGAATAGGTAAGCAATCTAACAATGCAACGCATGTACCCTTACAGTCAAAGAAGTCCCTATCGCTCAATTAGATCAATTATTTCTTATAGGGAGGGTCAAGAGACACCCGCACTCATAAAAAAGTTCCAACTAGTGTGCACAGAGTGCCATAGGCTTGCCTTTATTTTCTTAACTTGAGTTTTTGGTCGAGTTAGGATCACTATAAGACTTAATCTGGCTTGTAACATAGGCTTGGGTTCTGGTATGGTATATTTGGAATTTTTAGTGACAGAGAATTCTTGGTACTAGATTACTTTGGTGTCCACTCATCCAACCAACTTTTCTTTTAATCTGACCTTATTTCTCTCTTTTTATTCCTTTTCTACTTATTCAGGCTAGGTGTGGCTTCTTTTATTCTTTCTTTGTCTTCTTTTACAAATATTTCTTTTATTTTGCTTTTCTTTTTCTTTTTGCCATTTAATTTTTTTTCATCACACCCAAACCTACTTTCTTTTTTTATATACACATTTTATTCATACACTTCAGACTACGCACCCCTATGATAGCCACCCTCAACTTAGGTAATTTGCCTGAGTTGAGGTGCATAGTTTCCAAGAAGGACCAGGGCTAAAACAGGTTCATTGCAGTTAAAAATTGGAAGGTGAATCGAAACAAAAGATATGTCTATTAAGGCTCAATTTGGGATCAAGGGATACTTATTACATTTGGTTGATTGTTTTAGGCTAAAGTTGAATGGTTTGAAAAATGGCCTATGGTCCTTTCCTAACCGACTACCTTATGACCTAGGCAAGACCAATCAGGAAAGTTCTGGATTCCATATACACAGGGAACTAGGTAACCTTACACATACATTGTACAGGGTCAAATTGCTAGTTACTCTCTATCCAGTTCATTCAATTGTTCACCAGAGTTATTATGTCCCTAATTCTAATACTATTATTAGATTCACAGTAGTCACACGCATACACATATCACACAGTTATACTCAAATTCTATAAGGGGTACCATTTTTCAAGCAAATTCAAAATAATTTCAGCACATTCACTCAAAACATGTCAACTGCATTAGGTATAAATTTTCTTTTTAATTAAATATCACTAAACAAAACACGCATTTAAACTAGACATGTTGGTTCTTCATTCAAATCACAGCCGACGAGAAAATAAACATGAGCACAACAACTCATGATGGTAAAGCAGTATACCACCATCCCCAAATTAAAAGTATATGCACTGTCCTCAGTGCATTTATAATATAAAAACAAGGGGTGAAGACATACCTAGGCATACTAGGCGCCAACTTATGTAGTGTCAGCATGGGTGGCCTCGATATGGGCCCCACTTTCAGCATCAGTAGTCCTAGTGGAGTTGGGACACTCACATCAGCAGTGGCACCGATTGTATCCAGTGTGCTCAATGGTGGCTCCGGTGGTAAAGATATACTACTGCTCAAATAAGCAACATCAGCAGGTCGACAACTACCATCTCCCACTACCATCTTACAGACCCTCAGCTATTAGTCCTTTTCAGTCTGAATACTGGCTGCTTTTACAGCCTCAACATGTATTTCTTTTTTTTTCTTTCTTTCTTTTTATTCTTTCATTTCTCATCTCCATCAACATCAGTCGCAAGGGTTGAGTTTCTAACACCTCATATATTGTGTACCTCCTCCTTATCCTATATTTCCTCTATAATAGGTATTAATAGGAGTAGTTTATCCTATAAATCCTTAACTGCCTTCTTGAGTGCGGCCAGCTCGGCATGTGCACCTACTAAATCCGGGGACTGGATACCCTCCAACCTCTGACTTATACACTGCTTAAATCTATCAAATTTGGTTTGCATCATCCTCATCTTCTCTCTTATCTATCTATCTACCCAAGGCTTCACACCTTCCTCCATTAGTGTCACCTTCATATCCATCGTACCTAATCTTTACTTCACCTTAGCTAAGAATGACTGTGGTACTAAGACATAACTGGCAGGGGCTGGTCTAGAAGCAAATGAGTGTGGTACTGCAGTAAGTTGTGGAATCGAAGTTTGGAAGGTGCATGTTGTGTCAGTGGAGGTCTGAGGCATAGACTAGGTAGTTTCCATAGGGGTGTCACCTATGTCGGTGAACCCTATAGTATCACCCTCTTGCTCTCTGGACTCATATGCCTCTCTAATTATAGTGGCTCCTATCTTTGCTGCCTTGGAGATAGAGCTATCAACATCACTAATCAAACCCAAGTCTGTAGTGCTGCATGGCCTAATGAACTAATTAACATATGGAAGTTCTTGTATTCCCACATCCAAGTCAATTTGTGCCAACAAGCAAGGAAAGTCCATGGCCATGTTGGTACTCATCGCCTGATCTCTGATCTCTCTAACTATCCATTTGGTTGTATCTATCTCATAATTTTCCAGAATGCCCATGACCTGGGCTGCTTTGTCTGGACTCAATAGATTGTCCCCTAAGGTAGGACTCAATATATGTTGTATTAGGGTCCACCAAGCCTTTTCCTGAAAGTTTAGGCTTCCCTTTATGATCAACGATGAGCCACCAATACCTCTAACTACCTAGGGAGCCTCTTCTCGATCTACGATAATGAGCTCGAACATCCATCAGAAATGAAAAAGCTTATTTTCCAACCCAATATATTTCACCTCCACCTTACGCATCTCATTTACTCAATGGTCAAACTTAGCAGTGTTGACCGGAGGTAGTAACTCTGTCCTATGTAAAACTCAGGAGATAGTCTGAGTTGAGTTGTTTACCCGAACACCTCAAATTACCAAATATGTCGATAGGTCACCATCCTTCCACAATCACCCCTATGGAAATAAACTCTTTAACTTCATTTGGTATGCAGCATAAAACTCACAGACCAAAGCTAAATTATACTATCCCGGAGCCCTGGTCATCCACTCAAAATTATACAGTCTAAATCGTGCATCAAATGTAGGCATCTCAGACATGCCTTTGGTGGTCATCTTCCTCTCCAGATAGATGCCTCTTTTTGGTTTTCCAATGGAAGGTCTTATGGCAATATCTTATTTGTATAGGGCATGTATTCCAAAGTACCCTCACCATTCAATTATGGGCACCAGAGCAGGCTGGATAGAAAGTAGAATGAAAGATGGTTGTGATGAAGGAATTTCAACTGGGTTGTCACTCTTCTTACTTTCACCCTCATTTTTAGACTTAGACACATCATTTTTGTTAGTATTTTCCTCCTCATTCTCCTCCTCGAAGCTAGATTCACCCTCATCCTCATCCTCATCATCATCTTTAATATTATCATTATCTTTACCATCCTCCTCATACTAGGGTAGTGAATGAGGTGGTGATATGCTAGGATCCTTTCTCCTAGGTGTGGTCCTGGGTGGTGTGATATCCTCTGAGGCTACTTTGGCTCCACGGGTAAGCTCTTGCATGGCTCTACCGCCCTTTCGATTGGATACTCTTCTATTGATCTAGTTAACTCTTTGTCGTTAGTGGCTTCTTTCCTGAGTTGATGCGTGAAGGGCGGGATGGCTTTTTTGGAGTTTTATTCTTTGTCAAATTTTTTTTCAAATCTATTGATACCTGTTTAAACATTCCTATTAGTAAGCCCTATGAAAAGGAAAGAAAATAAAAGGATTTGTGTTCATGTGGCAGGGTCAAGACACTTTACGACTATCGAGTACAAGTTGTACCCTCTGGTCATGAGTTATGGTGAGACTCGTAAGGTAAGACAATTCATAAGGAATGTTCAGTAGTCTGGTAACGAGTCCTCCTAACGAATCGTTATGTTAGACAACGACTTGTTGTCTGACCAGAACAATTCTCTTCATATTTAACCCTTTCTATTTATTATGATTCCTCACTACGAGTCATATAGTGTGACTACGACTCGCGAGATGATTCATAACATTAGCAAAACTCACACTCTTCTAATCAACCATGTTACTAGTGGTTACAAGTTATGTAACAACTCGTTCGGTGACCTTACGAGTTGTTAAGAGTCTCATAGCCACTATAACATGAGTGTTTAGAGTACTTGGTTTTGATTCTCATAAACCCAATGCACCCACATGATTTTAATCATAAATTAACAACTCCCTAAACATTCCACATATAACACATATCAGAAATTAGATTTTTACGCCCACTCTTATTGTTATAATTCAAATTTCTCAAGAACAAGGCTAGGTAGCACGTTATGAATATATTTAACTCAAGGAATTCAACTTTCAATAAATTAAATTACCAATTTAATAGATAACCAATTGAACATACACATCTTACTTGACTTTTGCTTTAGATTCCTTGAGAGAACTGCCTTGTATAATCTTGCCCTAGTTCTTGAGTATTTTAACAATGAAAGTTTTTGTCATTGTTGGATTTTGTATGTGGGGGGTGAAAATGGGATGATTTTAGTTCAATGGATGTCGTTTATTAGGAATGGATGGAGTCACCTATTTCAAAATTGAGAATATGGACCAATCTTAATGAATTTTCCTTTTCTAAATAATGGATATCTGACTGGGTCGACCTTTAAGGCTCGCGATGTCGGGCCTGGTAATGAGTCTTCGTAACAAATAGTTACCTATGACTACGGGTCGTATAATCCCCTATAATAACTAGAGACTTACCTGGGTCTGTAGTCATCATGACTCAACATGATGAGTTGTAAAGTATGATTACGACTTGTTCTAAGAGTTGTGATGACTCTAGAAACCAAATACCTAAGAGTGGTCTGAGTTCCAACATCCTACAACTCTAGTGACAAGTCATGAAGTATGATCATGACTTATGAGTTAGGTCGTATGGTGTGGCACCAGAAAAATTTTCTATTCATTTTCTATAATCTCCAACTTTGCACACTGAACACACAAGTTACCCTTAATCAAATAAGTACAAAACATAGGTTGCCTCCCACACAGTACTTGATTAACATAGTGGCATGATGTGTGTAGGTTGGATACTCAGACTTTACCAACCAGACCCATGGATTGCCTCCCATGGAGAACTTTATTTAATATCGCAGCATGACGCAGTTGCCTTGGTTACTCAGACTTCACCAAGGCTCAAATCATCAATCATTTTTACTTCCTCAGTGTTTCCCATGCAGTGCTTCACCCTTTGTCCATTCACCTTTAATGGAGCTTTACCATCATGATTCAGCTATATACCACCATATGAGAATATCATCACCACGGTGAATGGTCTATACCACCTAGACTTTAACTTTCCAGGAAATAATCAAAATCTTGAATTGTACAACAAGATCAGATCATCGAGCTCAAACACTCTTTTCTCAATTTTTTTATCATGATTCAGCTTCATCATTTCCTTATACAAAGCAGAACTCTAATAATAATAGAGTCAAAACTCATCCAACTTATTCACCTTGATCATCCTCAATTTAGCTACATCATGCCACCCAAATTTAGTTTTTTTAATGCCTATAGTGTCCTGTGCTCAAGTTCAATTGGAAAGTGGCATGCCTTTCCATACACAAGCTAATCTGGGGAGGAATTTATTGGTGTCTTGTAAGATGTTTGGTAGGTCCACAATGTATCATCCAACTTGCTTGATCAATCAGTCTTGTTGGCATTCACAGTTTTCTCCAATATAGACTAAATTTGTCTATTGAAGACCTCAACCTGCCTACTCGTCTGAGGATGGCAAGGTGTTTCCACTTTATGTTTTAAACCATATTTTTAAGATGGGCCTTCAACAATTGGTTGCAAAAGTGTGACCCACCATCGCTAATAATTGTACGTGGAGTGCCAAACCAAGAAAGAATGTGTTTTTTCAAGAAGGCAGTGACACTTCTTCCTTCTTTATTGGGGAACGCAACCGCTTCCACCTATTTAGATACGTAGTCCACCACCACCAAAATATAATTCATACTATAGGACCTCACAAACAAACCCATGAACTCAATCCCCTATACATCAAACAACTCCAACTCTAGAATGGGTGTTATGGGGAGCTCATGGCATCGTGAAACATTGCCTTGACGTTGACATTAGTTATAGGCTAGAGCAAAATAATGAGCATCCTTGTATATTGTATGACATTAACACCCACATTGCAAGATTTTGTGGGCTATGCGGGTTTCTCCATGGTGATCCTCAACTGGTTGTGCATGACAATCCTCAAGAATGCTCATTATTTCCACCTTTGGGATATATCTATGAATCACACCATCCACACAAATCCTAAATAGGTAAGGCTAATCCTAAAAAACTTCATCACCTCATGCATAAATCTGTTGCATTGCTGGACGGACAAGTCTTCTAGGACAAGATCTCTAGCCAAGTAATTGGCAAAATCAGCAAACCAAGGGATTAGGTCTTGAGATACTGCCAAGACCTACTCATCTGGAAAAGTATCATCTATTTCAAGCTCATCCCTTTTTTCCTACACTGCTTCTTCTTCAAGTCTAGACAAATGATCTGCAACTTGGTTTTCCATGCCTTTTTGTCCTTTGCCTTAAATCAAACTCTTGCGGCAAGTGTACCCAATGAATCAACCTTGATTTCACATATTTATATGCTATTAGGTATCTCAAAGCTGCATGATCTATTTGGACTATGACCTTAGTACCCATCAAATAGGACCATAATTTTTTGAAGGCAAGAACTACTATAAGCAACTCTTGCTCAGTAATTGTGTAGTTATTTTGTGCAGGGTTTAGTGCCTCGCTAGTATAGTAAATTAGGTGCAAGATCTTCTTTCTTATTTGGCCTAGGATAGGACCCAAGGCCACACCGCTCATAGCACACATGATCTCAAATGGTAAAGACCAGTCAGGGGACACAATCATAAGGGTTGACACCAATCGCTCTGTAACGCCCTGATTCTTGAGAATTGGAATGCCACACGGTGCTTATGATCCCGAAGGACCACAAGCTAACCCTTTTTCTGATATTTGTACCTATTCACTGCATAATATAATAAAATACATGCGAAAAGTGGCTAACACTTGCCATAAGGTTCAAACATCTAGAAATATACAATACCTTAAACCACACACTAATACATCTGTCTGAAAAGCCTCTACACTGCCTGAACTGTGGAGTTGTAGGGATATTTCCCCCAACTAACTCCATCTACTAAAATCAAATACTGTAATAACAACATCCTCGGATGATGAGGACTCACTGCTGCTATACAAGTGACTTCTAAGATGCTCCAAGTTTCACTCCTCTGAACCTATGGTGCCCCCAAAATAAAAGAACACCATAGCATGAATGCTTCAGTACTAAGATGTATTGAGTATGCAAGCAGGGAAGGATAAATGCAAGGGCTTATGCATGAACATTTAATCAACAGAATAATCATAAGAATAACGAATGAGTACACATATATGAATGCACAGTTCACAACCACTAACTCACACAGAAACCATGGAAAGTAGTTACATAACTCACCATGACTTCTCATAAGCAACTGAATATGTGGGGGTGCACGCAATAATTTGAATAATATCTTTGATTTCATAAAACATGCATATGGAAAATGAAAACTCACATGGCTTGAATTTCACTATCCATACTTCTCATAATATTAAAATCCCATAAATCATCATAAAATCATCAATATTCATCATAATTCTCATGACTCATCATAGACAACCAAACTCATCAACTCAAGACTCGGAGCGACTCGATAGTTCAAGAAACATACTCTTATAGACAGGGGAGTAAAACTTAGAGCATCTTTGAAGTCACTTGTATAGCAGCAGTGGGTGCAGTAGTGAGTCCTCATCATCTGAGGATGTTGTTATTACAGTATTTAATTTTAGTAGACGGATTTAGTTGGGGGAAATGTCTCTTCAACTCCACAGTTCAGGCAGTGTAGAGGCTTTTCAGACTGATGTATTAGTGTGTGGTTTAAGGTATTGTATATTTCTAGATGTTTGAATCTTATGGCAAGTGTTTGTTAGCCAGTTTTCGTATGTATTATATTATATTATGCAGTGAATAGGTACAGATATCAGAAAAAGGGTTAGCTTGTAGTTCTTCGTGATCATAAGCACCGTGTGGCGTTCTAGTTCTCGAGAATCGGGGCGTTACACGCTCCTTTGGGCACTCAAATTCCTTTATACATGCATAATCAAAATCAAACTTTACCTCTTTCTCAAGAAGCTTGCATAGAGGATTTTCAATCTTTGATAAGTCCTTGATAAAATGCCTAAGAAAACCAGTATGGCCTACAAAATCTGAATACCCTTCACTGAGGATAGAGATGGTAGCTTCTTAATTACTTTAATTTTTCACTTTATCTACCTCAATGCCTCATTTTGAGATTTTGTACTCGAGAATAATACCTTTTTTACCATGAACTGGCACTTTTACCAATTCAATACCAAGTACTCCTCACATCTGTGGAGAGCATTAGCCAAGAGGGCCAAGCACTCCTCAAACGAGTCCTCAAATATAGAAAAATCATCCATGAAAACCTCAAAGGTGTCTTTCACCATGCCATATAATATCAATATTAAGCATCTCTGAAAGATGGGGAGGGAAGGGGGGAGTTACACAACCCGAATGGCATTCTCCTAAACATAAAAGTCCCATAGGGGCATGTAAAGGTTATCATTTCTTGGTATTCGAGAGCAATAGTAATCTGATTGCAACCCAAATAACTATCAAAAAAAATTACCAACCCCTGCCCGCAAGTTTAATAAGTATTTGATCCATAAAGGGCATAGGGTAATGGTCCTTTTGGGTCCATGTGTTTAGCTTTCTATAATGCATCCACACTCTCCAACCAGTGACCAATATCATGGAGACAAGTTCATTCTTCTCATTAGTTATCACTGAAATTCCACCCTTTTTTAGGAACATATTAAATCGGGATAACCCACTTGCTATCAGTAATTGGGTAAACCACACCAGTATCTAACCATTTGATGACTTCTTTCTTCACAACCTCCTACATAGAAGGATTCAATCTCCATTGATGCTCAATCCTGGGAATAATGTCTGACTTAAGATATATTTTGAGAGTACATACCCAGTGGAATACCAATAATATCTGTAATCGTCCATCCGATAGCTCTCTTGAATCTCTATAAAATTGAGATCAATGCCTCTACCTCTAACTCTACTAAGTCTATTTTAATAATCACTGAAAAGGTATTATTACCCCAAGAATGCATAGCGCAAGTGAGATGGGAGGTCCTTTAACGCCAAGATGGGTAGCTCCTTAATAGACGGTTGGGCTGGAAGTGATTCTATTTTTTATATCAAGATCAAGCTTCTTAGGAGCATAACTGTAAGAACCTCTACCATAAAATGCACCAACCATCTTAGCATATTCATAAATACAATCACTATTGAAGTTCATGATTACTAGTGTCAAGGCCTCTACTCCAAGTCTCTGTTCAACAGGGACAGTTACTGTATCAAAATCATCATCACTAGTGTCTATCACAGACACTACCCACATAATATCAGGTTGCTTCATTGACTGGAGCATATTGAAAATCACTTGCTCATCATTGAGTTTGAACTTTATTTGACCCAATTCCATATCAAACAATGTCTACCTGTAGGTAAGAAGGTTCTACCTAAGATGATAGGGACTTAGAAGTCCACCTTATAGTCAAAAAGAACAAAATCAGGTAGAAATATGAAGGATGCCACCTTAACAACACATCATAAAGAATACCAACCAGTCTCTTAATAGTGTAGTCGTTTATCAACAATCTCATTGATGTTGGTTTGGGTTCCCCCAATCCCAACTACTTATATACCACCAGCGGCATCAGAGTGATGCTAGATCCCAAGTCAGATAATGCCAGAGCAAAGTTGAAGGCCCCAATAGAACATGGGATAGTAAAGGCTCTTGGGTCGTCCTTATTCTCTACTAATGATCAAGAAGCAACATCACTACAATGGAACACATTGTTAGCGGGCTGAAAACTCACCATCTACTTCCTAGTGACCAAATCTTTCATGAGCTTCATGTAGCCAGGTATTTTCTCCAATGCCTCAACAAGGGCAATATTGACATATAGTTTTTTCAACATTGATAGGAACTTCTGATATTTACCTTCTTCTTGTTTTTTTTTAGCCTTTGAGAAAAAGGTAGGGGAGGTCTCAGAGTAGTCCTCAACGCTGGCTCATCAGACTTTTCCTTCCCTTTTCTTATAACTAATATGTTTAACACCTGTTGATTTTTTATATTTTGCTACAAGTGTCTCATCAATATCAATCTCATCACCATTATTCCTTGGATCTTTTGCAAGGCATGGAGGATCCATGGTAGTTTTATTACTCTGAGTGGTAATGGCGTGACAATGTCTATCATTTTTTTGATTTGGTACTATATTGCTGGAAAGAGTGTAAGTTGCCTCTAATTCAATGTGGTCAACAATTGGCCAAACTGCTGCTCTGGTTGTTTAATTGCAATGGCACATGACTCAACTTTATAGTTCAATCTTAATATATTTGCCTTAATCTCCTTAAAGAGGCTCCCCTGACTCTCTTGACCTTTCACCAATTTTGAAAACATTTATTTTATTCTCAACTTGATGTCACGACCGCCTGGTGGAACATATTTGTCACTCTTCTCTTTATAGTTATCTTTATGCCTCCAATCACCATCTTGCTCTCTGCTTCTTTCTTGGTATCTATCACCATAGTAGTTTCAACCTCAGTTCCCTTTCCCATTGGCTAAAAAACCCGCTAATTCTTGATCCAGGTACTTAGCTTCCTTATCCATGTTAGACTCATAAGATCTAGAAGTAGACCCCTGTAACCCTACTACTTTCACTTTTTTTAGAATTTATTATTGCAAATTATTAACCAACCCAATCGCCATTCTGAGATGTTCAAGTTCTTTTTCTATCGAATTATCAACAACTTTGTAGTCACTAGAAACTCCAATGTCATAGGTACTAGCACCCCTCTCAGCCTTTCGAGTATTCCATCCTTGGTTAGTTACAAAGATTTGGCCTAACATGTCCTACACTAACTCCCAGCAAGGACACATAAATGTACCTCTAAATATTGTGTTTACAATCACCCTAGAACTAATAGTCAGGAATCTATAGAATATTTCTAAAAAAATAGACCCTAGAATTTGGTGATTAGGTAATATGCTTAACTTCTTTTTGAATTGAAACCATACCTCAAACATGTACTCGGTAAGCAACTGTCTAAAGTTATAAATCTCATCTTTTAACTACAGCATCCTAGTAGGAGGAAAGAAACGATTCAAAAACTATCTACATAACTCATTCCAAGTCGTGATTGAGACTCTAGGAAGTTTCCCCAACCACAATGATGCTTCTCCAATCAATAAAAACGGGAATAATTTCAATCTCAATGCTTCCTTATCCACCCCTAAAATGGTATACGAAGTGCATATCCCAATAAAATTAGCAAGATGCATGTTTTCATCATTTTTCAATGACCCCAAAAACACACTCTTTGAATTCAGTAACTGGATCATTGCACTGGTGATATCGTACATAACATTTAGGGGTAAAGTAGAAGGAATGATGGCTTCTATCTTAGTAGGATCAACATATCCCATATGTTTATCTTCATCATATGATGGTAGATATTAATATATTGGGATCACTTGAGCTCTTCCACCTCACACTCTATCTCGATTAGCATCAAGAACTTTTTGATGATCAACTACTGGTCTTAGCCTGGAAAGTTGTATTTATTGAGCCAATCGGGCCTCCTCGGCCTCCTTTCTATAGTTAGCAGCATCTGCTCTATCTGTCTATCAATAATATTCTCTGAATCATCTATTGCAGGGAGAGGTACTGCATGCGGATAATCCTAAACCCCTTCTAAATTATCTGCATGTATTGGTTCTATCATCATACAATTAGGCTATAAAATTCTCTCTGGTTCAAGATTCAATGGGAGTAAGGGATTGCATCGACTCCTAGTGTTAGTCATACACTTGAGTATACCCAACTAAAAATAGAAAATTAAAACCTGAAACTTTAACAAATCTAATGAACAACTCAACACCATATTCCTCAGCAACGGTGCTAAAATTTGATGCCGCCCAAAACTAACCTCCAAAGAAGTATGTTTTGGTTGATGTCAAATATAGTAACACAAATTAGGTTGGAGTCGAACTCACAGGGAATGCCTGGAATTATATGTCAAACTTGATGAAATCACGGGCAGTGCCGGTGCGGAAAAGTAAATGGAGGGATTTAAAAGTCACAGTAACATGTAACCAAACTTAAGTGCTTGAGTTTGTAACCAATAGAAAATAAACACTAGGACTGTGTTCCCCCAGGCTTCTAACACCATATGTTTCTCATGTTTAATTCACCTATCCCACTACTCTGCGTGTAAATTTTGATAAGTTATGTATTATCAACTGTCCTGTGAACGCATTGATGAATCTCACCCTTTACATTTGAGTCTTAGGGCATCACCTTACTATCCTTGTCCTTGAACCTAGTACAATTATCACCTTTTGAGTCTCAAGTCAATTAGACTAGGGTTGATAGCCTCAAATCACTGTCATAACCCTCTTTTCCCAATCTCAAACTCCCTTGTGAGGATGATCTTGATTATGAGAAATTTCTAAGCTTTTGCAGTAGCTTAGGAGATAATTAATTCAAAGAAGATTATAATACATGCAGTCACAGCAATCTAGATAAATATCCCACTCCCCTTTCAATTTTAATCCACTAGGGTTCCCACAATCCTAGTTAAGGAATTTAGTCACTCAATGTTATGCAAAAATCCAAGGAATACAAAAATAAAACATTGAATCAATTGCACAAGAATGAAAAGAATAAAATCCAAAATCCCTAATTGATTATAAAACCAAAAACCCAAGAACAAAGTATCAAGTAGCAAAGTACGTGAAAGTATGTAGAAAAATATCAAAAGTGCATTAACTATTACAAAAGTACCCAAGGGTATTTATAGAGTGTCAAAATAACAAAGGAAACCCAACCAAATCAAATAAGGAAAACTATATCAGTAGTGGTCACACCTTTGGCAATGAGTCTTAGGACTAGACACGACTGGTCCCTTACTGTCGTTGATCTTTTTTGTCTTCATAAATCACAACTCATTAAGTGTCCTTATAATTCATAGGTCGCTAGTCATAGTCATTCCAGTGAATTTTCTCTTTCAGGACTTCCGAGTTTGTTGTCAGGATGACTTCTCACCATGAGTCAAAGTAAGTCCTTACGACTTATGATCTTCTCTCGTTACCACTGGATCCTCTTTTATCTATCTTCATGAGTTTTGTCCATTGTGCTCAGTACGATTGCAGACCACGACTTATAGCCTCTTCTTAGAGTTGTGGTCAGTCTTTACTTGTAATACCCCAGGAAATTTTTTGTTGAAATTTTGTGTGTAAACGTGTTGGGTTCTATATTCTAGAATGAATTATAAACTTTCCGTGTGGAATGTCTTAGATTATGACCCACCATTGTATAGAGTATCGAATAAGCTATCCAACGATATATGGATCATCCAAAACAGACTTCTGATTGAACTTTGAATAGTAGTAAACAGTAAAACATCCAGGAAAAAGTACTGAGGCTTGGTGTATTTTTTCTCCAACTTTAAATGATCATAAATCCTTGTACATAATTATCTGGGTGATATACTATATATCAATGGAAATATCTGCGAGTCCTCTTTCCAATGAAATTGGTTTCATCCAATTTGCATATCAGAGCAAAAAGTTATGGTCGATCTACTTTAGCCTATCAAAAGAGAATTTTTGGGTCAACTTCAAATGATCCTAACTCCTCGTACACAATAATCTGGGTGAGATACTATATATCAATGAAAAGATATGAGAGTCCTCTTTCTAATGAAATTAGTTTCATCCAATTTAGATATTGGAGTAAAACGTTATGGTTGATCTACTTCAAACTATCAAAATAATCCACCAAAGGACAGATTCGAGAATTATTTGATTTTTAGGGACGTTTTGGTCATTCTTCCTCACCCAAAATCCATCCAAAGCCTATATTAAAGTCTTTTAGAAGCATTATATGTTATATTTTATCAAATTCCCTCAAAAAGAAAACCCTAAGCTCCTACATCCAACTTCAAGAACCTCCAAAGTTTACCATTAATTTTGCATATTTATTCAAGATTCCAAGTTCCTAGTTCAAGAACTCCAAGAACCATCATTCAAAGGCACGATTAACATCTCAAAAATGAGTATCGGTCTAAAGTTCATCATTCAAGGTATGTGGGGTTTTACAACAAGAACTCTCTTTTATTCTTCTGCCCAAAAGTAATTTTCTTTACAAAGGCATGATTTTTATATGATTTTTATGAATTTGAAGCATGAACCCATATCTTATGATGATTATGATGAAATCTTGATGTTTATAATTTTGAAAGATGAATTTACATGTGTGGAGATATAAAGCATGTATCTTGAATGATATTTATCATGATTTTGATATTTGGGTCATGAATCCCCATTGGAAATTGTGTTTTTTTTAGAAAGTGTGTGTTATAAGCACGTTGATGTTGAATATTTGAGATATTTTGAATGATTTAACCTTTTGGTCTTAATGGAGTTGTTTTGAACTCGAGTGTGAAAGAAATCCACAACGTGGTTGATTTTGATAGATGAAAAGCATGATGGCTCCAATGTATATTTATATATTACTGAAATTGTTTTGTTGTGGATTGTCTTTGAAATGATCTGAGCTAAGTCCGAGAGAAATCTTTAGCACTAAGTGGGAGGTATAAAGTGACCTTACTTTCCTAGAACTATGTGCCCCCGTAGGAGTGAGCCTAAGGCTGATTTATATAGTGATCACTAGTTTGTGTGGATTTGATATTAATAGTCCTACTCTGATGGCAAGGATAGGACGGCTCTCCCCAACGTGGGTTGTATGTTGAACTCCATGTAGTTCACATGGTTTATGTCGGTTATAGGATCTCCCAGTGTGTGTTTGTTTTCTTATGTCTATGGTGAATGGTGAAGTGATTTGAAAGTGGAATTGTGAAAGTTATTCTTTCGAAAGATTTAAATGATATTTACATTATGAGAACTGATATTCTTGATGAACTGAAAGTGACTGACAAATTATATGATGACTCACATATGTTATTGTACTTATTTCATCCTCTCATGATTATGATGATTTTCTTCAGGCTATGTGAGTCTTTCATGAATTCTGCATATTTCTTATAAATATTTATGATGATGATGTTTATACAACTGCATACACCCCCATATACCTAGTTCCTTTCCATGGTACTGACCCATATCTTTGGATGTGGGCTGTATTTTCTCGGAATATAGGTTCAGGTGCTCAGTTCTAGGTTCGACAGTGATTCTTCAGGCACGCTATTCTACATCCTCTGTTGTGGTGAGTCCTTATGTTTTGAGGACGTGATGTCTGTTGTTGGTTTCACGAAATCATTTACATTTGATAACTGAGTATGAGTCAGTTGGGGTATGTCTCAATGGCTCGCTGGTTTTATTGATTTTCTTAGAGACTTATCAGGCTAGTATAGATGTTGGGAGTTGACTAATAAGTCATAGTTTGTTATCTTTCAAAAATTCTTTTATTCTTGGATGATGATTACTCTGTTGATATTTGAGGGTTATTTATGGAAACCCCATTGATTTATGTTAAACTGAATGAAAATGGTTCAAAGGGTTAGCTTGGGGATACTCATAGCCTCAAACATCGTGTGACGCTCTGGGACCTATTTTCTGGGGCGTTACAAACTTGGTATCAAAGCCTAAGGTTTTAAGGTGTCCTAGGGAGTCTGACAAGCCGCGTTAAGTAGAGTCTTGATCATCGGTTTGTAGCGCGCCACATCTATGAGCAAGAGGCTACAAGAAGTTTTAGGGAAAATGTGATTCTTTCTTTCAGAAGTCTATAGTGCTTAAAGTGTCTATCTCTGCTATTGATTCATGCTCTCCTCTTTCAAAAATATGCCTCTACATCAAGCGAAAAGAAATAATGACCGTCAGCAACCTCAATCCACTGACCCATTGAATGAAAACGTGTCTCATTCTGAATTTTGGGCAGCCTTTCAGGCGCTGGCCCAAGCTATTACTACAAATATTTAGGCCAACCCAGCCCCAGCTTCATAGCAGCAGGGAGGTAATTCAACTGCTGCCAGGATCTGTGACTTTATGCAGATGAATCCGCCAGAATTCTATGGGTCCAAGTCTGATAAGAATCCACGGTTATTTTTAGAGGAGGTGCAGAAGATTACTCAGGTGATGCATGTATCTGAGGAACATAGTGTGGATTTATTTATGTATAGGTTGAAAGACCTTGCTTATGAATGGGTTGTTGCTTGGAGGAAAGGTAGAAGTGAGGGAGCTGTCCCTACAACTTGGCAAGAGTTCCAGGATGCATTCCTGGATAAGTTTCTTCCTTTGGAGATGAGGGAGGAAAAGGTGGAAGAATTTATGAACCTACGACAGGGCTCTATGACTATTAAGGAGTACTTTCTAAAGTTCAATCAGTTGTCCAAGTATGCTTCAGACTTAGTGGATGATAATCGGGCTAGTATGGGTAAGTTTGTGACTAGAGTGTCTAGTTATGTGGTTAAGGAGTGTAGGTTTGCTATACTGAATAGTGAGATGAATATTTCTAGGCTAATGACTCATACCCAATAGATTGAGGCAGACAAGTTAAGGAGAGAGATAGAATAAGAGAGAATAAGAGAGCTAGGTCCGAGTAGCACGGATAAGGTCAGACTAGATCACAGGGATGGAGTTGCCCTCAGGATCATTTGTCTATGCCAGCACCATCATTTACTAGCGCTCTCATGCCTAGAGGCAAGCAGGAGCAAGGTAGCAGGTCATATATATCCAGGTCCCAGTACAGTGCTGGCAGTAAGCCAAATCATCTCCTGTGTCCTAAGTGTGGTAGGGCTCATTCGGGTGAGTGTTGGGGTGAGAAGAGGGGTTGTTTCTGGTGTGGTGACATGGGTCACAGAGTTAGAGATTGTCCATAGGATGGACAAGGGCGTCGTGACTATCGACCTCAGACCCAGACTCAGACTGTTAGTGCTCCAGCCCCAGCTCAGGGCGCCTCTTCTAGCAATGCTGGCAGGTAGCGCCAGAATAGATTTTATGCTTTACCATCCCACTAGGAACAGGAGGACTCTCCTGATGTTGTTACTGGTATGCTTCGTATATTTCAGTTTGATGTGTATGCTTTGTTGGATCCTAGATTCAATTTCTCATATGTTACACCTTTGATTACTGTGAATTTTGAAATGAGTCCTGAGATTATTCCTGAGCCTATCCTAGTTTCTACCCTAGTGGGTGATTCAATTGTTGCCCAGAAAGTGTATAAAAAGTGTTCTATTACCGTTCTTCATAGAGACTTATTGGCTAATCTGATTGAGTTAGACATGGTAGATTTTGATGTAATTCTGGGTATGGACTGGCTGTATTCTTCTTATGCCTCTATTAATTTTCAGACCCGAGTGGTCAAGTTTCAGTTTTCGGGTGCATCCGTGTTTGAGTGGTCTGGGAATTTTGTGTCACCCAAGAGTCATTTTATCTCTTACCTCAAAGCTAGAAAGCTTATTTCCAAGGGGTGTATTTACCATTTGGTTAGAGTCAAAGACACTAAGTCTGAGACTCTAACTCTCCAGTCTGTTAACGTCGTCAATGAGTTTACTGATATCTTTTCGAATGATATCCCAGGGATACCTCCTGATAGAGAGATAGAGTTTGGGATTGATCTTCTTCCCGATACTCAGCCCATTTCTATTCTTCCTTACCGTATGGCCCCTGCAGAACTTAAGAAGGTGAAAGAGCAACTCAAAGATCTACTAGATAAGGTTTCATAAGGCCCAGTAATTCTCCTTGGGGTGCTCCTATGTTGTTTGTGAGGAAGAAAGATGGCTCTTTGCATATGTGTATTGATTTCCGCCAACTGAATAAAGATACCATCAAAAATAAGTACCCCCTTCCGAGAATAGATGATTTTTTTGACCAATTGCAAGGTGCAAGTTATTTCTCAAAGATAGACCTTCGTTTTGGCTATCATCAACTCAAAGTTAGGGAGTGTGACATCCCAAAAACCACTTTCTAAACTCTTTTTGGCCATTTTGAGTTTTTTGTTATGTCTTTCAGGTTAACTAATGCCCCAGCATCTTTTATGGACCTCATTAATCGAGTGTTCAGACCATATCTGGATATGTTTGTCATAGTGTTCATCGATGATATACTGGTGTACTCCCGTAGTGAGGATGAACATTCTGATCATCTCTGAACTGTCTTACAAACCCTTAGAGATCACAAGTTATTTGCCAAGTTCAGTAAGTGTGAGTTTTGGCTAAGGTCAGTTGCTTTTCTGGGTCATATCATTTCTTTCGAGGGTATTAGAGTTGATCCCCAAAAGACCGAAGCTGTTAGAAATTAGCCTAGACCTATTTCTCTGACTGATATCCAAAGTTTCTTGGGTTTAGATGGCTATTACCACCATTTTTTTGAGGGTTTCTCCTCTATAGCGTCTCCTATGACTCAGTTGACCCAAAAGAAAGTGAAGTTCTTATGGTCCGAATCTTGTGAGAAGAGTTTTCAGGAGTTGAAGACTTGACTCATTTCAGCCCCTGTTTTGACTTTGCCTGATGGTGTTGATGGTTTTGTTGTGTACTGTGATGCTTCGAGAGTTAGGTTGGGTTGCGTATTGATGCAGAAGGGTAAGGTGATAGCTTATGCTTCTAGACAGTTGAAACCCCATAAGAAAAATTACCCCCCCCATAAGAAAAATTACCCCACCCATGACCTTGAGTTGGCTGCTGTTGTGTTTGCTTTGAAAGTCTGGAGACACTATTTGTATGGTGTCCATGTTGATGTTTTCACTGATTATAAGAGTTTACAGTATGTGTTTACCCAGAGAGAATTGAATCTTAGGCAGAGACGATGGTTAGAATTGTTAAAGGACTATGATATGAGTGTGCTGTACCATCCAGGAAAGGCCAATGTTATGGCGGATGCCCTAAGTAGAGTGTCCATAGGTAGTGTTTTGCATATGGTAGAAGGTAAGAAAGAGTTGGCACGTGATGTACATCGTTTGGCTAGATTGGGGGTTAGGTTGTTTGACTCTGTTGAAGGTAGTATAAGGGTACAGAGTAGTTCTGAATACTCCTTGGATTCGAAAGTGAAGGAAAAACAATACTTAGATGCTAGTTTGGTCAGACTGAAGGAGTCATTCAAGGACCAAAAAGTAGAGGTTTTCTCCCAAGGGGGAGACGGTGTGTTGAGATTGCAGGGTAGATTGTGTGTCCTGAATGTTGATGATCTGAGATAGAGGATTATGGCTAAAGCGCACGGGGTGCGATATTTTATTCATCCTGGTGCACCAAGATGTACTGAGACTTGCAAAAAATCTATTGGTGGAGTGGCATGAAGAAAGAGATAGCAGCGTTTGTAGCTAAGTGTGCAACATACCAACAGGTTAAGGTTGAACACCAAAGACCTGGTGGTATAATGCAAGAGTTTAGTATTCCCACCTGGAAGTGGGAAGAGATAAATATGGACTTCGTGATTGGTTTACCTCCTTCCCGATGCCATCATGATTCTATTTGGGTTGTGGTTGATAGGTTGACTAAGTCTGCTCATTTCTTGCCTATCCATACTTCATATACTGCTGAGGATTACGCTAGATTGTATATCCAAGA
>NW_025833328.1:50954-51436 GCF_002878395.1 Capsicum annuum | reverse complement strand
TTATCTCTTCCCACTTCCAGGTGGGAAGAGATAAATATGGACTTCGTGATTGGTTTACCTCCTTCCCGATGCCATCATGATTCTATTTGGGTTGTGGTTGATAGGTTGACTAAGTCTGCTCATTTCTTGCCTATCCATACTTCATATACTGCTGAGGATTACGCTAGATTGTATATCCAAGAGCTAGTCAGACTGCATGGAGTTCCCTTTTCTATCATTTCGGATAGGGGTACTCAGTTCACTTTGCAATTTTGGAAAGCTTTTCAAAAGGGTCTTGGTACCCAACTACTTTTGAGTTCTGCTTTTCATCCACTAACCGATGGTCAGGCTGAGTGGACCATCCAGACCTTAGAGGATATGTTGAGAGCTTGTGCTCTTGACTCTAAGGGAAGTTAGGATGATCACTTACCGTTGATAGAGTTTGCTTACAATAACAGTTTCCACTCTAGTATTCGCATGGCTCTATTTGAATCCTTATATGG
>NW_025833328.1:46696-47954 GCF_002878395.1 Capsicum annuum | reverse complement strand
AGTTTCCACTCTAGTATTCGCATGGCTCTATTTGAATCCTTATATGGAAGGAAGTGTAGATCACCCATAGGTTGGTTCAAGGTGGGAGAAGCGGCTGTGAGTGGTCCTGATTCGGTATTTAAGGCTATGGAAAAAGTTAAGTTGATTAGAGAAAGGTTGAAAACTGCGCAGAGTCGTCAGAAGTCATATGCGGATGTTAGGAGGAGAGACCTTGAGTTTGAAGTTAGTGACCTAGTGTATCTGAAAATTTCACCCATGAGGGGGGTGAAGAGATTCGGAAAAAAGGGGAAGCTTAGTCCCCGTTATGTTGGTCCTTACTAAATTCTTAGCTGTGTTGGTAAGGTAGCTTATGAGGTCGAGTTGCCTTCCGAGTTGTCCTCTGTTCATCCAATATTCCATGTCTCCATACTTAGAAAGCATATTAGCGATGTTGTCGTAGCGGATTCCTCTATGAGTGCTGACATTCAAGAAAATCTTTCTTTTGATAAGATTCCTATTGAGATTCTTGATTTCAGTGTCTGAAGACTAAGGAACAAAGAATTTCCCTTGGTCAAAGTGTTGTGGCGAAACCAATCTGTTGAGGGTGCAACTTGGGAAGTTGAGGCGGATATGCGATCCAAGTACCCGCACCTATTTTCCACGAACTCCGATCAAGACGAAGGTACCGTTCTTTCCTAAATCATGCACTTTTGATAAAAGTTGCAGCAGTTCAGCTGTCATTTATTATGTGTTCAGTTGTAGTTTCTTGAATTTATGCATTCTATGTTGCATTCGGAGTGAGAAACGATGTGGTGATGAGTCTAACGAATGGTTTTAGCGGGATAATCTATTCCCTATCTAATCTTGGCATGTCTAGCGTCATTCGAAGATGAATGTTTCCAAGGGGGGATGATGTAATACCCCGAGAAATTTTTCGTTGAAATTTTGTGCGTAAACGTGTTGGGTTCTATCTTCTAGAATGAATTATAAATTTTTCATAGGGAATATCATAGATTATGACCCACCATTGCGTATATTATCTAATAAGATTTCCAACGATATGTGGATCATCCAAAACAGACACCCGAGCGATGAGTTATGAACATTCCGATCGAACCGTGAATAGTAGTGAACAGTAAAACATGCAGGAAAAAGTACTGAGGCCTGGCGTATTTTTGCTCCAACTTTAAATGATCATAAATCCTTGTACATAATGATCTGGGTGATCTACAATATATTAACGGAAAGCTCTGCGAGTCCTCTTTCCAATGAAATTGGT
>NW_025833328.1:22788-46596 GCF_002878395.1 Capsicum annuum | reverse complement strand
ACAACCGAGCGATGAGTTATGAACATTCCGATCGAACCGTGAATAGTAGTGAACAGTAAAACATGCAGGAAAAAGTACTGAGGCCTGGCGTATTTTTGCTCCAACTTTAAATGATCATAAATCCTTGTACATAATGATCTGGGTGATCTACAATATATTAACGGAAAGCTCTGCGAGTCCTCTTTCCAATGAAATTGGTTTCATCCAATTTGTTTTATCGGAGCCAAAATTTATGGTCGATCTACTTCATCCTAACAAAAGTGAATTTTTGAGTCAACTTCAAATGATCGTAAATCCTAGTACAAAATAATCTGGGTGAGATACTATATATCAACGGAAATATATGAGAGTCCTCTTTCTAATGAAATTGGTTTTATCCAATTTGGATATCAAAGTAAAACGTTATGGTTGATCTACTTCAAACTATCAAAACAGTCCACCAAAGGACAGATTCGAGAATTATTTGATTTTTAGGGGCGTTTTGGTCAGTCTCCCTCACCCAAAATCCATCCAAACCCTATATTAAAGCCTATTAGAAGAATTATATGTTATATTTCATCAAATTCGCACAAAAAGAAAACCCTAAGCTCCTACATCCAACTTCAAGAACCTCCAAAGTTCACCATTAATTCTGCAAATTTATTCAAGATTCCAAGTTCCTAGTTCAAGAACTCCAAGAACCATCTTTCAAAGGCACGATTAACATCTCAAAAATGAGTATCAATCTAAAGTTCATCATTCAAGGTATGTGGGGTTTTTCAACAAGAACTCTCTTTCGTTCTTGTGCCCAAAAGTAATTTTCTTTACAAAGGCATGATTTTTATTTGATTTTTACGAATTTGAAGCATGAACCCATATCTTATGATGATTATTATGAAATCTTGATGTTTATGATTTTGAAAGATGAATTTACATGTGTGGAGATATAAAGAATGAATCTTGAACGATATTTATCATGATTTTGATATTTGGGTCGTGAATCCCCATTGGAAATTGTGTTTTTTTAGAAAGTGTGCGTTATAAGCACGTTGATGTTGAATATTTGAGATATTTTGAATGATTTGACCTTTTGGTCTTAATGGATTTATTTTGAACATGAGTGTGAAAGAAATCCACAACGCGATTGATTTTGATAGATGGGAAGCATGATGGCTCCCGTTGTATATTTATATATTACTGAAATTGTTTTGTTGTGGATTGTCTTTGAAATGATCTGAGCTAAGTCCGAGATAAATCTTTAGCACCGAGTGAGAGGTATAAAGCGACCTTACTTCACTAGAACTACGTGCCCCTGTAGGAGTGAGCTTGAGAATGATTTATATAGTGATCACTAGTTTGTGTGGATTTGATATCGATAGTCCTACTCCGATGGCAAGGATAGGATGGCTCTCCCCAACGTGGGTTGTACGTTGGACTCTATGTAGCTCACATGGATTATGCCGGTTATAGGATCTCCCAGTGTGTGTGTGTTTCCTTGTGTCTATGGTGAATGGTGAAGTGATTTGAAAGTGAAATTGTGAAAGTTATTCTTTCGAAAGATTTAAATGATATTTACATTATGAGAATTGATATTCTTGATGAACTGAAAGTGATTGATAAATTATATAATGACTCACATGTGTTATTGTACTTATTTCATCCTCTCATGATTATGATGATTTTCTTCGGACTATGTGAGTTTTTCATTCATCCTGCATATTTCTTATAAATCAATGCATAATGAATTCAAAACCCAAAGTGATAGATTGTATGCTACAAGGCTTCCATAACCCTAACTAATAAACTTAGCTACTCATGAACAAAACGAAAAGCATCATAAATATATTCATCATACCAAAAATTAGAAGATGACCTTGGTGTGAAAATAGTAAAAACAAGAGAGAAAAATATTTCTCTCTCTCTCCTCAAGCTAAGCCGCCTTTCTCCTCTCTCAGAATAATACAGAATAATGAATAATGAATAAAAATTCAGCAATTAAGTCTTTTAATAATCTCTTCTCATAATTTCCTTCTAAGTCCCTGAACTAATTATAAATGACAAATTAGTCTTGGACATAGTTTCTAGGCACCACATTTGATCCAGATTGCTACTCTCTCTTGTGTCATATTCCATCCGCGTTCCATAGTCCCATTATGTCTTCATCTACCTCATTAATACCTGAAATCATGCTAATCACATTGGTTAGCTCAATTACATAGAAGTAGAGTAAAAATATAAGAAACTAGGCACTTTGTTCTCTAAACATACTTAAAATATGGATAAGTTATGGTGCTTAGGCGTATAAATACACCCAAGATCACCACCCCACACTTCAAGCTTTGTTAATCCTCGAACAACATATCCATTTATACATACTACACAAGCCTTAGCACCCACAAAGGAAGAAAAGATGCTCAAATAGGCTCACACAATAATTATGAACAAGAAGTAGATTCAGGAATCCTTACTAGAGACAACCTACCCTCAAGAATAGACTCATTAAGTTGGCAATTTCATGCATATCGTTTAAGCATAGAAATCATATAAATTACCCAACCTTCATCAACCGTGTGCCCTCACAACAAGAAAGTTACCCATAATCACTCACAATCATGCAATTTCTAACAAAATGGGTACAAGAATCAAGTTGCACTCACTCTCACAAAGAATTCTCAAATTACAACTGATGATCATATGCTTGCCCTTAGTGTAATACTCCACTAATATCAGAATGCTAAGATTAGGATCAAATAGGTCTTTTACGGGTTGTAATGCAGGCTAAAGGATGGGTAGGAGCTATTTTTTGGCCAGAAATAGTGATTATCTTCCCTAAGTGCTTTAATACACTACATTATGCAATTTAGACCAATCTCTAACAAACAATTTCCACTTCTTCTATCTTCACAGATTTGCTTTTCACCCCAACTCATTAAGCTTAATTAATAACACTATGGTGGGAGTCTGCAACCCTTTCAAATACTTTTTTTTGCACCCTTTTCATGTTACGCACCCCTATAATAGCCACCCTCAACTTAAGCGATTTGCCTTAGTTGAGGTGCACAATGTCCAAGAAGGACTAGGGCCAAAACAAGTTCATTATAACATATTTGGGATAAAATTTGGAACTTTTTCAACAATTTTTGCTACTCCCAACCACATCAATTTCACACGCCAATAACTAGACTTTGGGGCATTAATTTCTCCTTTTTCCTCTAATTGTCAAACTCCTAACTCAAATTAATTTTACATTAAAGCGCGTAGGAGATTTTGGATCAAATTATGGTCTATTAAAGAACGGAATAGGCTACATATGAGACTAACAAAAGAACAAGCTAAAGGATCATCGAGGCTAGCTAAGATAATATACAAAGGTAGGTCAAAAGAAGGTATGAACAATGGCTATCAAAGAAATGCCTAAATCATCTCCTAAACTCACAATCTTTATTTCACTTTGCACACACACCAAGCAAGTTCTAGCATCAGTTGCAATAAGGAATATACAATATTCTTACACACTCATGGCACATGGTCAACTCAATTAGGAGCATTATAGATTCTCAACCCAACAATTACATAAATTCAAATAAAACCAACAATCACAAAAAGAGTCACAACTAGAGCCTAGGTGTTTCAAACGTAATGATCCATCACATACCTATTTTATAATGTCATGTGATCCACAAGAATAGCTACATACAATTAAATGACTAATTTTCTCTTAAGACGGTCGTCATCCATCCATCATCGAGAAAGGCACCTAATTATGACTAAATAGAATAAACATCTAACAAGAAACAAAATAAACAAAATAACTAATCCTATCACAGAAGAATGTTAAGGAGAAGGTACTATTTTCTTACAAAACAAGTAGCAAAGTAACCAACCACCCCACACTCAAGATCAGCATTGTCCCTAGTGTAAATAACAAGATAAAGAACCTGGCTAGTAGTACTCCTAATCCACATTAGGAGTCATGCCACCTGTAATATTCCTATCACTCCTAAACTTACCACCATTGACATAGCTCAATTCCAAATCAAATTTGGTACTAATCTCCTTCTTAGTACTTTATGCACCTACACTTACTCAAAAAAAAACTGATTAGAAGGATGGGTTACCTCCCACCAAGCGTCGTAGTTTCTATCGTGGCTCGACTCTTCTTTTTGCATTTTTGTTTAACATGATAAAGTGAAAATAAAATCATGGGTTACCTCCCATGTAGCGCCTGATTTAATGTCGCGGCATGACTTTACTATCTTGACTACTCAGACTTTATCAAGATACATCGATGATACCATTTGTACCTCATTTGTTGGATCAAGACAACACTTTATTCCTAGTCGAACCACTTTAAAGTCACTCACATCCTTGCTTACAAGTTCAACCAAACCAGCTATGGTCTCCACAAAAGACATATCGTTAACTGGTACATCTGGATCATCTTCGTATAATACATTAATAATTGAGAAGACACTCATCTCCTTTTGTTGTTTCATAGACCGACATACTTCAAAACTAACTTCTTTCTCATTGAGCCTAAATTTTAGCTCATTCAGCTCCATGTCAACTAACACTCTCCCAGTTGATAAGAAAGGCCTACCCAAAATTATGGGTACTTCAAAGTCCACTTCACAATCAAGAATTACAAAGTCAGCAAGAAATATACAATCAGCAACTTTTACAAATACATCATGTAGAATCCCAATCAGCCTTTTTACCAATCTATCCGCCATTAGAAGCCGTATATTGGTGGTCATAGGATCCCCCAAACCTAGTTTCTTGAAAACCGTCAATAGCATAAGATTTATACTTTCCCCAAGATTACAAAGGCCTTTTCAAACTTTAGCAATCCAATCATACATGGAACAATAAATGCTCTTGGATCATCTTTTTTCTGGACAATAGATCTTGTAGTAATAGCACTACAATGATGACTATTGTCTACCGTTTCATAGCTCACAGTCCTTTTCTTTGTCAATAGGTCTTTCATAAACTTAGCATATCCGGGCATCTATTCCAGTGCTTCAACTAAGGGTACATTCATTGTCAACTACTTCAACATAGCCATGAATTTGCTAAACTTGCCATTATCTTCTTTCTTCTTTAATCATTATGGAAATGGAGGTGGTGTCCTTGGGATTTCAGTTGGAACAACTTCTACCTCTTTTCTTATGCCTTGCTCCATATCATTAACATGTTTCTGCTTAGGTGGTTGTTCCATTTCCGCACTCTTCTTTTCTGAACCTCCCAACTTCACAGGCACCACTGGAGATTCATCAACCATCTCCCAATCCATTTTGACCTCATTAGTATAAGAGAAGGCTCCCAAACCTAGACTAGATAACATCTTACCACTCCTAGTGGTAATGGTCATACATAATCCATCAGTCCTCGAATTCTGAACTGTATCACTTGGTAGAGTCCCATTTTATTTTTGGTTGAATGTTGTGGATAATTAGCTCATCTACTGCTTCAGTTGTAATAGCGATTGAGTGCGAATTTACTAGTTAACCCATGGAAGATATGTCACTCTTCATAGTAGTCACCCCAAAATTGGTCACCTCAACTCCCTTTAATAGTTTCTCTATCATGTGCTCCATGGACATTTTGCCTAAACTGGTGGTAGCATTATCACGGCTTCTAGGAGGTACATACAGTCCACTCCTGTCACTTTTATTCTTCCATTCTCCTTGATGGTTCCAACCTTGGTTTCCTTGACCACCAGTCTGGAAACCCCTTGGTTATGCAAATAGTTAGTCTCTTCCTCAGTGTTTGATTCAGCTCCCTTACCATGGGACCCCACAGCTTTTACCTTTTCTATATTCCCTGATAGCAAATATTTCATGATCAAATCCATCTTGGTTTTTATGTGAGTCATATCCTGATCACGCTTCTCTTCTCTCCTATGCTGCTCTACTGATATTACACTAGATGCAGTTTTGCTTGCTACCACAGAATATCTGGTATGCCAAGCTCTACTTGTCTTAGTTATTATTTTTAACATGTCCATAGCCTCAGTAAAGGTGAGCTCCATAAAAGCTCCTCTTGTAGCATTATCCACTATTATCTTTATAAGTGAGTTCAAAGCTCTGTATAGTATTTCCATCAAATGTTCATCAGTCATCTTATGGTTTGGGCATTGAGTCAACTTCTTTTTAAACCTCACCCAAGTCTCATGCAAAGCTTTATTAGCCAATTGCCTAAAGTTGCTGATCTTGTCCCTCAACTGTAACATTCTGGAGGGCGAAAAGAACCTTTCCAGAAAAGCTTCTTTTAATTGCCTCTAGTTTGTTATAGAATCAGGAGTCAGCTCATTCAACCACATAGTTGCCTCTCCAGATAGAGACAGTGGGAACAATCTTAAATAAATAGCATTTTATGCATTTCCAGGATTATCAAATGACTTACAAATACTGATGAAATTCACCAGATATAGATTTGGATCATCACCAGGTAATCCACCAAAGAGTCCTTTCAGATTCAGTAGCTGGATCATAGTGCTGGTGATTTTAAATTTTACCCCAGGAGCTAGTGGTGGTAGAATAATTTCCCCTGTAGATCCAGTTCCATCTAAATTGTCCTCATCATTGTCAATATCAAACTGTACAGCTTGGCGGTCTGGTCTTCCTCTGAATGGACGATTTCAATTTACAGGTGCAACTACCCCTACTACACGCTTCCTATTTATTGGGTCAATTAAATCATCATCTTTCAGGTCCTCTTTATCTAGATTAGGTACCCGACCTAGGTTATCTGTATTCTATTGATATAATTGAGCATTATCCAAAGTGGCTAATCTTTCATCTTCCTATTGGTTAGCTATTCTTTCAATGAGATAAGGTTCAGGATTAAAGGGTAATAATGGTTCTGCTAAACTTCTGGTTCGTGGCATAAATAACAATGAGCCTGTAACAAACAAAAACAAAAAATAACGTAAAATAGGGAAACTTGACTAACAGTCAATTAACACACATAAATGCAATCGACAATCGTATTCCCCAGCAATGGTGCAAAAATTTGATACGCCCAAATTACACCTCTCTTACGAAAGAGTAAGCGATCGTTATCAAATATATAACTCAACTAGGTTGGGGTCAAATCCCACAAGAAATATGGTGTTAATTAAGTTATATGCAGATAAGTTGACTTTTAATCATTTGTTTCCGTAAAATAAATAGGTGGGATTTGATTCACTTTACAAATTAATGGTTTTAGTTTAACAAGATGAAATATGTGTAGTAGTATTCAAATTCAGAGAAATAGCAAGCTAGGGTTATGTCCACCTTGTAGTTTTCAATACTTACTAACTATGGGCTTTATGAATTCATACATGCATCGTGCTTACAGAGAAACATATTGTATTTAATAACATAATCCTAGTGTTTCTCAACCATCAAGGACTAATTCACTTTAGTTCTCTCGAATCAAAAGCGTTCACCAAAAACAATACGAAATCTCCAAGTAGTTAATCCTGCTAAGGCATTAGCTTATAAAATAAGGGTTGGAAATCCTATTTTCTTGTCACTACTCTCTTTTCCGAACATCAACCTTTCTTTCGAACAAGTTGCATTTTAAGGCATATCTTCTATATTTGCAACCATGAGAATTCAAGATAAGCGAAGAGAGTATGATGTAAACAAATCAATGCATAATGAATTCAAAACCCAAAGTGATAGATTGTATGCTACAAGGCTTCCATAACCCTAACTAATAAACTTAGCTACTCATGAACAAAACGAAAAGCATCATAAATATATTCATCATACCAAAAACTAGAAGACGATCTTGGTGTGTAAATAGTGAAAACAAGAGAGAAAAATGTTTTTCTCTCTCTCCTCAAGCTAAGCCGCCTTTCTCCTCTCTCAGAATGATACAGAATAATGAATAATGAATAAAAATTCAGCAATTAAGTCTTTTAATAATCTCTTCTCTCATAATTTCCTTCTAAGTCCCTGAACTAATTATAAATGATAAATTAGTCTTGGACATAGTTTATAGGCGCCATATTTGGTCCAGATTGCTACTCTCTCTTGTGTCATATTCCATCTGCATTCCATAGTCCCATTATGTCTTCATCTACCTCATTAATACTTAAAATTATGCTAATCACATCGGTTAGATCAATTACATAAAAGTAGAGTAAAAACATAAGAAACTAGGCACTTTGTTCTCTAAACATAGCTAAAATATGGATAAGTTATGGTGCTTAGGCGTATAAATACACCCAAGATCAATGCTCAACAGATAGAATAGAAGAAGATTAAGATGAGAGAGAAACAAAATAAGAGAGCAAGGACAGGTAGTTTTAATTTTGCTCAGCCTAAGTTAAAGAGTGGAAGTTGTTCTCAGTTCCTCCCAAAGTCATTCGTTCCATCTACTTCCTTAGTTAGTGCTCTAGTGTCGAAATTCATAGATAAAAATAGTGATAGGGTGCCAGGATCTAAGTCTCAGGGCAGTATTAGCAGTGCATGAACCTATTCTCTTTGTCAGACATGTGGCAAGCACCATCAGGGTACTTGTAAAGCTAGCAGTGATGTTTGATTCAGATATGGCAAGCCAGGCCACAGAGTCAGAGATTGTCCTCAGCCAGGTCCTCAGGGTCAGCGTAACCATTCCTCAGCTCAGTCTGATCACCTGAATCAGTAGGGTGCCACTTCTAGTGCTACTAGTGGGCAATACCCGAACAGACTCTACGCTCTTCAGTCTTGACAAGATCAGGAAAATTCTCCTGATGTGGTTACGGGTACATTATAGATCTTTCATTTGCATGTTTACGTTTTACTAGATCCAGGAGCTTTTTTGTCTTCTGTTACTCCTTATATAGCAGATAATTTCGAAGTCAGTCCCAAAATTCTAAAATATCCCTTCTCAGTCTCCACTCCAGTGGGTAAAACCATTATATCCCGATGGGTATACAGGAATTTTCTGATTATATAATCTCAGAAGGTCACTTCAGTAGACTTAGTCAAATTAGAGATGACTGATTCTGATGTCATTCTCGACATGGATTGGATTCATTCCTGCTATGCCACAGTCGACTACAGAAATAGAATTTTCCAATTTTAGTTTTTGAATGAACCTATCCTAGAGTGGAGAGGTAGTACTTCAATTTTCAGAGGTCAGTTTATTTCTTACCTTCGGGCACGAAAAAATAATATCTAAGGGGTGTGTCTATCATCTTGTTCGAGTTAAGGACTCTAGTTATAAAATGCCCAATTTTGAATCAGTCCCAATAGTGAATGAATATTCAGATGTCTTTCCCAAAGATCTTCCAGGAATTTCTCCTGAAAGAGAAATAGACTTTGGTATTGATATTCTTCTAGATACTCAGCCTATATCTATTCTGCCATACAGAATGGCACCAGTAGAACTTAGAGATTTGAAAGAGTATTTGAAGGATCTCCTAGATAAGGGATTTATCATACCCAGTGTGTCCCCGTGGGGTGCACCAATCTTATTCGTGCGAAAGAAAGACGGTTCTCTTAGAATGTGCATTAATTACCGTCAACTCAATAAAGTCACGATTAAGAATAAGTATCCACTTCCCAGAATAGATGACTTATTTGACCAACTTTAGGGTGCCAGCCAGCTATTTCTCCAAGATAGATCTCAAATCAGGCTATCATCAGCTCTGGGTCAGAGAATGTGACATTCCAAAAATAGCCTTCCATACTCAGTATGGTTACTTTGAATTCTTAATTATGTCCTTTGGTCTTACCAATGCCCCAGTTGTTTTCCTGGACTTGCTGAATCGTGTGTTCAAGTAGTACTTTGACACGTTCTTCATTGTCTTCATAGATGATATCCTTGTTTACTCTCGCAGTAAGCATGATCATACAGACCATCTCAGAATAGTATTACAGACTCTCAAAAATCATCTATTGTTTGCCAAATTCAGTAAGTGCAAGTTTTGGCTAAGGTCAACAGCATTCCTTATCATTTCTGGTGATGGCATTAGAGTTGATCTTCAAAGGATCAAAGCAGCAAGAAACTGGCCTCGCCCTGTATCTCCATCAGATATCAGGAGCTTCTTGGGTTTAGCTGGCTATTATAGATGGTTTGTTGATGGATTTTATTCTATTGCATCCCCTATGTCCAGATTGACTTAGAAGAAAGTCAAGTTTTAGTGGCCAGATCTTTGTGAGAAGAGTTTTCAGGAGTTGAAGACTCAACTCACCTCAGCTCCAGTTTTGGCTCTTCCAGATGGTACAGATGAGTTCATAGTGTATTATGATGTATCCAGAGTAGGTTTTGGTTATGTCCTCATATATCATGGTAAGGTTATAGCCTATTCCTCCAAACAGCTTAAACCTCATGAGAAGAATTATCTGACTCATGATCTTGAGTTAACAACCGTAGTTTTACCTTAAAAATTTGGAGGCATTACTTATACGGTGTTCATATAGATGTTTTCACAGATCATAAGATCCTTCAGTATGTATTTTCTCAGAAATATCTTAACCTCTATCAGAGAAGGTGGTTAGAGCTCTTGAAAGATTATGACATGAGTGTCCTTTACCATTCGGGAAAGGCCAATGTAGTGTCCGACACCCTCAGTAGACTATCTATGGGTAGTGTTGCTCATGTTGAGGATAGTAAGAATAAGTTAGCTCAGAAGTCCATCAGCTTTCCAGACTAGGTGTCCGCTTAGTCAATTCAGTAGAAGGTAGTACATGGATTCAGACCAGTTCAGAATCATCTCTAGTTTTCAAGGTGAAAGAAAAATAGGATAGAGATCCTAGTCTAATCAAGTTGAAAGAATCAGTCAAAGATCAAAAAGTAGAGGTTTTCTCCCAAGAGAGAGATGGTGTTTTGCATTGTCAAGGTCGTCTTTATGTGTAAGGTGTAGATGACTTGAGGCAGCGAATTCTCGTAGAAGCGCATGGTGTGCACTACTCTATTCATCTAGGGGGCACTAAGATGTACTGTGACTTGCGGAAGATCTTTTTTGGAGTAGGATGAAGAGAGATGTTGTATAGTTTGGGGCTAAGTGTTCTACATATTAGTAGGTTAAGATAGAGCATCAGAAGCCTAGTAGGTCCATGCAGGAGTTCAGTATTCCTACTTGGAAGTGAGAAAAAGTGAACATGAACTTTGTGAAGGGTTTGCCTCGTACTCGTCGCCAACATGATTGATTATGGGTTATTGTATATAGGATGACCAAATCAACTTATTTTCTTTCAATCCATACCTCTTATTTAGTCGAGGATTATGCCAAAATCTATATTAGAGAGTTGGTCAGATTACATGGTGTTCTATTGTCCTTTATTTTAGACAGAGATACCCAATTCACCTCTCACTTCTGGAAAGTATTCCAAAAGGGTCTTGGTACCCAAGTTCATCTCAGTATAGCCTTTTATCCCCAGATAGAAGGTCAAGCAGAAAGGACAATTCAAACTTTAGAAGATATGTTGTGAGCATATGCAATTGATTTCAAGGGTAGTTGGGATGATCACTTGCCTTTCATTGAGTTTGCGTACAACAACAACTATCATTAGATTATTCAGATGGCTCTATTCAAAGCTCTCTACGATAGGAGATGCAGGTCTCCAATCGATTGTTTCTAAGTTAGTGAGGCCTCAGTTATAGGGACTGACTTAGTATTCAATGCCTTAGAAAAAGTCCAGTTGATTAGAGAAAGACTCCGAGCTGCTCAGAGCCGAAAGAAGTCTTATGCAGATGTGCGTAGAAAGGATCTATAGTTTGAGATTTGTTGCTATATTTACCTAAAGATCTCTCCCATGAAGGGAGTGAAGAGATTCGGCAAGAAGGAAAATCTCAATCCCCGATATTTCGATCCCTTTAAAACTCTCAGTCGTTTTGGCAAGGTAGCTTATGAGCTCAAATTTCCTTCAGATCTAGCCTCCCAGTGTTCCATATTTCTTTGCTCAAAAAATGCATAGGTGACCCATCAGTTGTAGTCCCTATAGAGGGCATTAATGTTCAGAACAGCCTCTCTTATGAAGAGATTCCAGTCGAAATTTTAAACTACCAGACTCGTAGACTGAGGAACAAAGAAGTCCCTGTAGATAAAGTTCTTTGACGAAATCAGTCCGTTGAGGGAGCTACTTGGGAAACAAAAGCAGATATGCGGACCAAGTATCCTTACCTCTTTTCCACTAACTCAGACTTAGCCCAAGGTAATAGTTTTCCTTAAGCTTGCTCAGTTATCATGTTTAGTTTCATTACCAAATTGATATTCAGTTTGATGCTCAGAATTCTATTATAAACTTGGCATCAAATACCATTGCATATTCAGTCATATGTTCATGCATCATGTCAGTTATGTATTCATGCATCAAATATGCATCCTCATTATGAGAAACTTAGCTTATCAAAAATCTCAGTCATGCATTCATGAATCAGTTACACACGCCTCAGATATGTATGTTCAGTATGATATATTTAATTTATCAGTCATGGCAGTCATGAAATCATGTTTCAGTTATTTATGTCCTATATATATTTCATATTGTATTATCTCCATCTCAGTCAGTCTCATTCAAGGATGAATGTTCTTAAGAGGAGATATTGTAAGACCCTGTAAAATTTCTAAGCTTAAATCAGTCTTTTAAGCTTGTCAAGGGGGTCCCATACTTGGAAAATTCTAGCTAAGTTCCCAGACTTAGTTTATTTTTGGCCTTTCAAAGTTGGCAATTTTATTTTGCCACCTTAATGTCCTTTAATGGTCTATATTTTTTTTAATTCATGATCAGAGAGGCCAATAGGTGTTTCCGAATAAGTTTTGGATTTTTCAGACCTCGTTTAGACCATATTTGGTGTCCCAAAATAGTGGACCAACGCGATCTTAGCATGACGCATCGCCTATCACATTGGTTAATATTGTTGTAGGGACTGCTAGTAAAACTACCGAGACTTGGTGCGATCATGGTGCGATGTGTCGGGTATCGCATCGATGCGCCGCATCACCAATCGTAATGATGCCCAGCTTTAGTAATTAAATGTTCGTGTTTTTAAGGGCAAAGGGGTTAATTTCCCACCCCCTATATAAGCCTATAACATGAGATTCAACCCTTATTTCACCAAAATATCATTGTTACTCTCAAATACTCTCAAGAACAAGTCTAGGATTTTCATAGGAACTTCAAATTCAAGAGATTATTCTGTTAGTTTTCAAGAATTTTCCATCCATGGTATGTCAAGTGTTCATTCATGGATTTATTTCATCTATTAAGCCCAAAAATCAAATTTTAAATTATGAATTGTGATGTTTATGTTGTGGATTGATTATGTTCATATATTTATTGTTGTAGGAATTCCCAAGTTGGAATCTTTATGTGTTGTTCATAAAACTACGCTAGTATGTGCGTTGAAATTTATGAAATTGAGTTGAATTAGGGAATCATGCGGTAGTAATTTGATATCATGACTAAGCCCTAAGTTATGCATACTAGGTATTTGATAAAATGCCTAAGAGAATAATACTTGTACATTATGACTCAACAGAACCTAAATGATGGATTCATGTTACCATTATGTTCAAAATGACTCCCATGCTATTGTTATGCGTTGTAATAGATTGATGTAATGCTCATTAGATTAGGCTTAGGAAATTATGACATGTTTATATGCATTCTTATTCATGTGAAAGCTTGTGGTATGGAAATACTTCATGAAAATCCCTAATGATAGTACTATGAATTATTGACCATGGTTATGTGTTCAAGAAGTGTCATGTATTGTCATTTTCATGTTATCGAGTCCTGGGTGTACTTGTACCCGACAACTTAGTTGTGTGCCTAGAGCCAGCATCATTTTCATGATAAATCTCAGTCACGCCATGATTAGTAGTATTCTCAGTCTATTTCAAAACTCAATAGAATTCAGTCAGTTACATAACTCAGGAAAACTCAGTAATCTCAGTCAGTTATTAGATCTCAATAGTATTTCATCAAATAACGAAACTCAATAAAATCAGTCCAGTTCAGTTTAGTTAATCATGTTTAGTGTCTATTCAGATGGGAGTAGAATTCAGCACCGAGTGAGTCCAAGGATAGGAACTCATCTGTGAGTAGAGGGTGTAATTCTTAGAAGCAATCCTTGTGCTCCAGAACTACGTAACCAGCGTAGGTTGAGACATCAAACCTGCTAGTTGAGGATAGATAAGGTGGCTTAACCTATTATTTGAGGGTCCCACCGTTCTCCTTAGAGTACCTGTTAGACGAGGGATTTCTCACAGCTTGTCCTTACCAGTGGAGCAGTATTGTTACCCTTCCAACTGAGGTTACAGGTTGGACCCCAAATTTATTTTTAAAATGAGGCATGTCGGTTAGATTAATTCTTCCATATTTTTAGTTACAAATTCAGTACTATCAGATACAGTTACCCAGTCTCAATAATAGAACTCAGATAGTTCTACAGAACCTAGGACTGTCAGATACAGTCACCCAGCTTAGTACGTAACTCATCTAATTCCATCAGAACCTAGACTATTGGACACAGTCACCCAGTATCAGTTACATTAGTTATACCAGTTATTAGTAACTCATGTTATCAATATTCAGACTCAGTAGTCTATATTACTCACGAAACCAGTCACAGTTACACACTCATATACGTACTTTCACAGTCATGTTATACAATTAGTTAGCATTGTTTATGCATATTGACCCATTGCATTCAACCTACCTCACTTGCATACCAGTACATTCAATTGTACTGACGCATTTGTACTATGGTATTTTTATACCATAGGTTCACAAGCACAAGCTCCAGAGCATCAGTAGCATTCCAGTTTCAGCAGTCAGAGTCAGCAGTGAGTCCTTATCATTCGAGAATGTTATGATTTAATTATTTCATATCTTTAGTACTTAGTTATTTCGGTAGTTATAGTTAGCTGGGGATATGTCCCATCAACTCTTTATTCAGACAATCTAGATGCTTTCAGACTATCGCATGTTCACAGTTATTTTAGTTATTTTGGTAATGATGTACCGCATTTTTAGATGTTATGTTTTATCGTATATTTGAACCTTATGGCCTTTCATCCTTTAATTTTATATTTTTACATCATATTATGCAGTTCATAGTTACAGATATTAGACATGGGTTAGCTTATGGTTCTTCGAGGTCATGAGTACCGTGTAGCATTTCGGGTACCAGATTCGGGGCGTTACACCAGTTAGTCTTCAAAATTTGTCTAATCTAGTATTTTTTTTATTCTTCATTTAAATTGATAGTTTAATATTAAAGGCTAAGAACTAAAAAATTACATTATTTTCACAGATTGGAAGTATGGTGAGTGAAGGTGGAGCATCAAATTAAAATATTTCAATTTTATCTCCAAATGAAGTTGAAACTGTCGTTGAAGTTGAACCTTTGAAGAAAAGAAAGGCCATGGAATCTAGGAAAAAATGTTGGCAATGGCTTGACAAGATCATTGATGAAAAAATTGGAGCTAATAAAGCAAAATATAAGTATTGTGAAAAAAATTATGTTATTGCTTCAAGTGTTAGTGGTACTTCATCGATGAATAATCATATACTAAATTATGTCCTTATCGCCTCAGCATTGGTGTTAAAGATAGTCAAATAAAAGTAGCTTTTCAACCATCTTCCACGGGTGAAAAGGAAGGGCCATTTGGTACTTGGACATTTGATTAAGGACAAAGTAGGAAAGCTTTATCCCAAATGATAATTGCTGATGAGTTGCGATTTACTTTTGTTGAAAAGGAAGGTTTTAAGAATTTCGTAAGAGTCACAGCCCCACACTTTCGTATTCCTTCTCGTAGAACCTTGACAAGAGATTGTTATTAGTTCTATAATAAAGAGAAACAAGTTTTGAAAAAGATTTTCAAATAAGTACGTCCAAAATTTTGTCTTACCATATATACTTGGACGTCGATACAAAAAATTAACTACATATGTCTAACAACTTATTTCATAGACATAAATTGAAAATTGCATAAAAGAGTGATAAATTTCTATTCAATTTTTAGTCATAAAGGTGTTGATATGGCTGCTTCCATTACTAACTATTTTCTTGAATGGGGTTTGGATACCGCTCTTAGTATTACAGTTGATAATGCTAGTTCCAACGACGTTACTGTGATAGAAATGTCTAAACAATTAAATAGTTGGGGAACTAATATAATGGAGGGTCAGCATCTTCATGTGAGGTGTATGACACATATTCTTAATCTTATTGTGCAAGATGGGCTGAAGAAAATTGATAAGTTTGTCAGGTGAGTGAGATAAAATGTAAAGTATGTTAAACAATCTGCTGCTATAGTTAGAAAGTTCAAAGAATTTTGTGAATCTAAAATGATAACTTGCAAGAAATCTTTATGTTTAGATATTCCTACTTGCTGAAACTCTATATACTTGATGCTTGAAACAACACAATATTTTGAGCTTGCATTTGAAAAATATAGTTTCTATGATAATGGTTTTTTGGATTATCTTTGTACCTCTCCTTGTGAAAATGAAACTAATGCATGCCCCTTTACAAGTGAGGATTGGGAAAATATGAGGACAATGGTAAAAACTTTGAAAACTTTTTATGATCTTACTTTGAAAGTTTCTAGTTCAAAATATGTTACTAACAGTGTGCACTTTATGAAAATTATTGAGCTTGATCTGATTTTGAAAGAGATGATAGAAAATGAAGATTTTAATTTGAAAAAAAAATGACAACAAATATGAAGGAAAAGTTCAGAAAGTATCGTGGTGATCCAGAGAAAATGAACAAGATAATCTTTATTCCATCTGTATTAGATTCTCGTAACAAACTAGAATATATTCCTTTTGCAATTGTGGATATGTTTGGAAAAAATTGGGGACAAGTTGTCTGATTCGATAGAGGCATATATGAAGGCGTTGTTTGAGCATTATGTTAAGAAATCAAAAAACTCTTCATCTTTATCTACTTTTTCTTATTCTGTAAATTCTTCATCTGTAAGTGATTATGAAAACTTTCAAAGAAGAGAAATAATGAGAACAAGATAACAATTTGAGAAACATAAAGAAATTAGTGGAGGTTCAAATAGTAAATGTGAGTTGGAAAAATATCTTGCTGAAGAGATTGAGCCAGATTCAAAAAGACTTGATATATTAGGTTGGTGAAAAATTAATGAGTCCAGATTTTCCATTCTCGCTGAGATGACTCGTGATGTTAGCCATTTTCATATTCAGTGTTGCATTTGAATGTAGATTTAGCCCGGGAGGTCGTGTTATTGATCTCTTTAGGAGTTCATTGACTCCTAAACTAGTACAATCTCTTATTTGTCTTTAAGATTGGCTTAGACATGAACTTATTCCAATTAATGTCAAGGAAGATTTAGAGTATCTTGAGCAACTTGAAATTGGTAAGAATTTTATGATTTTGTATTCATTATATTGAAAATGATTTCTTATCTATATTGCATAGGAACTAACAAGTGTGTTATATTTTTTCAAAAATGGCTTGTAGTGAAAGTCTAGCATTGTTGATATGTACTTATTAATAAGCAAATGTGTATTGTGGGTAAGTGTGTTTTTGCGTTCTTTTCTACTTCGACTTTTACTAGTGTCTTGATTTGAAAATTTTCTACATGTGAAGAGTATTGTTAAGTCCAAAATAACTGAAGATCCGCAAGGACTGTTTTAGTCCAAACATTTTGTACCTGGTAGGAAGCATTTTTATTGTTGTGCCAAAACATGGCAGGAGGTTCTTCGATTTTGATTGATCAATTACTAAATTTGACACTTTGCTAAATTCCAAATCTTGCACTAATGGTGCGTGTTATATTCATATCAATTATGTAAAAAGATTATGTGTGATCTAATTCGTCCTACTATTCCATTCATTTCAAGTAACTTTTTACATTTCTTTTCTTTCTAATTTTTCTTTGAATGTTAGCATCCATCATGGTATGTTCTATTGAGTATTGGGGTAAAAATAATTCTAATTGTTGTGCTTCAATAGATTATTATATTCATTATGTATCCATTGTAGATACAGAATTATGTTCATGAATCTGATCTTTCATTCTTTTATGCATTGTAATGCATAATTCTATGCATGAACTTTTTTGTTTTTCTTTCATGTGTTATATTACTGGTCTATATGAAAATGGCCATATAATTAGAACATTTATCATTAACTATAAAGAAATTCTTCCATATAAAAATACTACAACACTGCTTGATAAGCGTCTAGTTGACATCAATGTGCAATGTTGCAAAAATTATTCAACTTACGTGGAGGTATAGAGTAGTGTGTTGAGAGTATTTTGGAGGCAACAAATTCATTAGTTGCTTCTGTATAGTGAACACCATCCTAGCTAATGTTGACATTTCTTTTCTTTCTAAGTTTTTTTTGAATTGTTAATTTGTTACTGTTTTGAATGTTGTCGCTAGGACAGATTGTAAAGTTCTTGTATGTTGATGTTATAAAGTTTGAACTCACAACAGCTTTTCTTTGATTGTAGATGACTGTTGTGATTGTTTTATGGGCTATGGACCGATGGCCGTTTTTGTGCACTGAGATAGCTGTTTTATGGACTGATGGTAGTGGTTGTTTTGTAGTTTTATGGACAGCTGTGCTGTTTTATGGACTAGTTTATGAACTTTTTTAATGTTTCATGGACTGTTTTAGTGACTCAAATATTTTTGGCTACTTTAGACTATTTCTGAAGAAACAGTTTATGGCAGTTCTTATATGGACTGTTTATACGACTTTATTGATGTTTGTGGATTGATTATGCAAACTTATGCATGATGAAGTTATATATTATATTAAACTTATGGTTATATCATTTAATTTCATTCGTGTTGATCTATTTATAGTTATTTATATTTGAGAATGAAAATTAGGTTTGAAAAAAATTATTTTAAAAAAAAATCATCAATTTTAAATGTCCAGTCATGACAAAGAGAGGTTCACTACTTTAATCTTCAAAATCGAAATAAAAATTTGAAATAACTGAACCAAATTTATAGAAATCAAAGCGAATCAGATTTATTTCAATTTGGTTACGGTTATCATTTTTATCAATCCGAAAATTAAAAAAATGAACCGATATTAAACTATTAAACCGAATACCCACCCCTTCACTCGGGTTAGTTTCCATTATGTTAGTGGGAAATTTTGGGGATTTTGTTAGTTACATATTTTGTGGACTTGTTAAATTTAAATTTTTTTTAATTGAATAGATACACTAATACCCTATCTTTTCAGTAATAACCAACATTAGTTAAAAAAATTAATCCACGTATAAAAAATGCCCCACGCAAAAATACCTAACCACCCACGTATAACTTTTGTGATTTTAATTTTTTAAAAAAATAATTTAATAAGCTCTAATATATTAAAAAAAAAAAAAACCTTATCTTTTTATATTACAAAAGCAAAAAATGATGGAAATTATGTACTATAAGATTTGTACATAATCTTATGTAGATATGAAAACTGAAATAAATTGATGGTTGCTGTTGCTATATAATTGTGGTTATGGTGCAATTTTTTTTCCAAATATCTTGAAAATAAATAATGAATTTTTTTATTTTTATTGGTTATTTGTCGAAGTTTTATAAGACCCTATTTTTATGGTATTTTAATTATTTTGTAATTTTTGTTAATTCAAATCACTTGCTCTTTCGATTTTTGGGTAGCATTCAAAAAATGGAACGAATTTACGGTGTTCATAGTTCCTATCGAAATTGGTTATTTTGTAGATGACTTTTATTTATATTAATAAAAATAATCTTTTTAAAAATTGAATTAAAATATATAACTAATTGTACGTTTAAGCCTTAATACATAGATATTTTGAAAAGATCAAGATTTTTTATAAAATAATAATAATAATAATAATAATAATAATAATAATAATAATAATAATAATCCATGTCCCTTGTCGTTTTATATTTTTAACTTGTGGGTTTTTTATCAATTGATAGTTTTTAGAATTTTAAATTTTCAATTTTAGGCTTGTGCGTTTTTTTTTTTTTTTTGGTAAAATGACTGTTTGAAGAGTTTTAATATTTTGCTTTTCTTTTTCTTCATTCGACAATTTTTATTTATTAGTGTAATCAATTTTGATAAAATAAATAAATGAATAAATGGGAAATGATATTTTTAGTCTCTAAGTTATTGCGTTATTTCAATTTCAGTCCTTGTAATATCCGACAAAGGACTTTACAACACCATGCAAACAAAAAGTAAGAGCAAAAAGAGTTAATAATAAAATAAGAAAGAAAACTTTTAACCTTTAATTAAGCAACATAGACCATTTTGATCTCAAGCTACGGATCTCATCAAATTAAATGAAATGATAACACAATTTTTCTTTTGCATGATAGTTGTTTAAATATTAAATAATTAATTGAAGGTTAAAGGAGTCCTTATTAATAGTTATCATCTCATTTAATTTGATGATAGTTGTTAGCCAGGGATTAAAATAGCACACATTATTTAAATGAAGATTAAAAATGTCTTGTCAAATATCACAAGGATTGAAATTAGAATAATATGATAATTTAGGGACTAAAAGTGTCATTTCCTCGTTAATAAAAGAGGTCATAAATCATGTGTTTGCATAATTAGAAATTTATTAAGATTATTTTTTTAGGAAATAACATAAAGGGCACATAAAACGTGGTTTCGTAATCACTTTTTTTAAAATAATATTTTTTTACACTTAAGGGGACATCAAACGAATATTTCTATAATTTAAACAATGTCTGGTTTTTAAAACTTAATGAGCTTTAAAAAAAATTGGGTTTTGATGAGAAGAATGTGGTAACTTTCCAATTTTGATTTAGGATACATTTAAAAAAATATTTTTAAAATTACATTAAAAATTGCTACTAACTAATATTGCGTAATAAATTAACTTGTCCTGGAAAGTTACACGTGTAAATTTTATAGTATGTTTCTTGGCAATTTTATAAGCAAAACTTTCTTGCTTCTATATTTATAATATATCTATATCTATATCTATATATATTACTAGTATACGTACCTGCGTGATGAACGAATAATATTAAAGTATTAATTATTTCATATTGGAATGTTCATCTGAGCATGTTAAATCATATTACCTCAAAAAAAAAAAGTTCAAGTATCATATCATTTCTCAATAAAATGAGAAAAAATAAAAATGTACCCTCACCCCTACTCACCTCCACCTCCGCCCACCCTCCCCCTTCAAATTTTTATAATAAAAAGAAATTTTATCCCCCTTCCACCCACACACACCACTCCTCCATCCTCTGACACCCCACCTATAATTAAATTCATATGAAAAAAAATTATGTAACTGTACAAAAACATATATATGTTTCGTATTTTTTATCAATAATATTATTCACATTTTAAAAGTATTAGATTGTTAATACTTTTCCTCCACCCATCCACCACCACCACCACATCCCACATCTAATCAAATCTATGTGAGAAAAAAATAAAAACGTAATTGCAAAATAAGTTTTAATGTTTCGTATTTTTTTTTATTATATTGTTTACAATAATTTAAAGATTTCATATTGGCAAAAACAACTTATATTTTTATTCTACCATCTTTCCATCTCTTCCGTTTAAAATTTATAAATAATAATATGTGTATTATCTAATTTATATTCTCAAAAATCCCCCCCCCCCCCCCACACACACACAAAAAACCTTGGTGTATAATTTTTTTTATTGTATTTAATTATCTTAATTTTTTCTAATTTGACTTTGAATGAAATTATTTCTTATGTTATAAGCATAAGTAATTGAGTTTTCTTTTCTCTTATCTCAAAATATAAAAACTAGAATAGATAAGTCTTGTTATGCCAAAATAAACAAAAGATAGATTAGAAGAATACTCTAAAATAATCTAATATATTAAAAGTGGTTATAATTAAAAATTAAAGTTAAGCACTTTCACATCTAGAGATATATAATTTTTTTCTCATATTCTTATTTTTTTACTCAAGATTCAAAAATATTATTAATTTATCCTAAAAATTAAAAGAAATTTCATAATGCATGTAAAATTCTTGAATATTATTTTGAATATGAATTTTAAAAGAATAAGTAAAATCATAATTTAATCGATGAAAAAGAATTTTAATGTGCAACTACGTAGATTATACTTAATTATATTCTAAGCTATAATATTAAAAAAATATTTTTAGACTATGATTTAACATTTTATTTTTTTCAATAAAAAATTTAAGCGATAAAAATTATTAGCATAAGAAACTATCATTATAAAAAATTTAAGTTGTTGCTTGTGTTTTAGTCATCATGATTTCTTCTTTTTTTTTTCCTTAACTTTATCTATTAGAATTTTGAATATATATGTAATGTTATCTATAGCATGACCCTTCTTAGCATCAAGATATTATCATCTCACGTTCAAATAGAAATATATAAGCTATCACAACTTAAATTTTATCTAGTATTTAAAATTGTTTAAATCTAATTTCCATTTTTAGATGAAAAAAATTATCAAAAAAATTAAAAAATATTTGACAATAATATAATTATGCAATATTGACTTAACTTGTGTACTGTGTACATATGTTAAATAATTAACTAAATATTTAAAAGTGATAAATCTAAACCTAATAAATTAAATGATTGATGTAGAATTTCAAACTTGAACTTATAATATTTAAGTTATGAATTCACCTCTAATGGATGTTGTAAATAACCTATTATAATAGAGAAAAGTTATATTTATGTAAAAAGTTTTTGCAATAACAATGTGTATATGTAATATATAGGTTAAACTAAAAGTGCATGAAAACAATAAATGCTAAGATAATCTTATTTCTCAAAAATAAATAAGACTAATTAAATTATATATATGCTGTCAAATCAACAATATGACTTTTAAGAAAAAAAATCATAACTCTTGATATATTTGTAATTTGCGTGAATTAATCAAGATCTAGCAATAATGCATCATCTTTGCAATATAGATTATCATTTTTATTAGTTTCAAACTTACGGCAAATAAGATGCCATAAGTTATCCCTATTGAAATTAAATGTGTGAATAACATTAAATTTGATTGGTGTTTTAGTATATTTTGTTAATCCTGAAATATGTAAAAAAATCTCACCGTATTATATTAAATAATTAAATTGTCACATAAAATAGAAACACAAAAAATACTATGAGCGTTTATTTTTAAAAGAAATAATTATATAAAAATAATAACAAAAGTTATGTTTAAAAAGAGTCAATTTAATTTCTCAATTAAAGGTAGTCTTGTTTTTTATTTACGTAATAAAGTTTATTTTTATCAGAAATCAAACAAACTGAAAAAATTACTTGTATTCAAGCTTAGATATAGTGAAAATAGATTAGACCGTAATAGCACCATCAATCATCTGCATAAAAAAATAAAAATATAAAATTACTAAAAAAAAATAAAGAATATGAAGAATGTAATAAATAAATTTATGAATAAATTTAATGATCAATAACAAAGAAGGAGAAGAAAATTTAATATTATATATCATTGCAAGAGAGTTTAAGAAGTTAGAAATTTATTCCAACTCAAATTTATTTAAATTCAAATTAAATATCATATCAGTTTGTTATAAGAAGATTAAAAAATTAATTGGATAAATATAAATGTAAAAAAAAAAATGCAAAAATTTTTAGTTCCTATTAAGGTGGAGGATATGCTACAAAAACAAACCTTCACACCAAGTAAACAACTATTTTTAATTCAAATTTCAAAGTAATTTTTATCAGGTAATTGGGGATAAAGCACGCCTAGGTTAGTTTTTGTTGTCGTTTTTTTTTAATTTATTATTATTATTATTATTATTATTATTATTATTATTATTATTATTATTATTATTATTATTATTATTATTATTA
>NW_025833328.1:22289-22688 GCF_002878395.1 Capsicum annuum | reverse complement strand
ATTATTATTATTATTATTATTATTATTATTATTATTATTACTGCTACGTACTTTTTGGTTCGTTAGCATATTGCCACGACCACTATTTCAATATTTATCAATTTATTATTATTATTATTATTATTATTAATACTACTACTAAACATAATCTGCACTACTATTACTACAACTATTTTCGTACTATTATTTATTATTGTTTTATTACGTTTTTATTTTTTCAATTAATTTTTAAATAAATAATAATTAGATGTATTTTATAACATTTTAATGTTAAAAAATATAAATTTATAAAAGAATAAAAGTCTATTTAGAACTCTTCAACCATGAGTTTTTATTTTTTTACTAATGTTTTTTTTTTTTAATAAAGGGTGATGTATTTTTAAATTCAAATACTTTCAA
>NW_025833328.1:0-19289 GCF_002878395.1 Capsicum annuum | reverse complement strand
AATAATGTAATAAAAAATTTGAATTATTTGAATATTAAAATGCATTATGCTTTATTTTTTAAAAAAATCATTAGCTTAAAAATAGAAATTCATGGTTGAAGAGTTCTAAATAGACTTCTACTCTTTTATAAACTTATCTCTTTTAAAATTTAAGTTATATAAGATATTTAAATATAATTTATTTAAATATTAAATTAAATATGAAATTATAATAATAATAATAATAATAATAATAATTAGAGTTTTAAGGAAACGTGCAAAAATATTGCGCCCATTATAGTTTTGTGTTAATGTTAAATTTACCATTGAATTTTTTTTTTTAAAAAAAAAAAACATGCAAAAAAAAAAGGTTAAACTATCAAAAGATAATTAGATCAATAAATTGTTAATTTTAAATTAAAAATAATTATAAAATAAAATTACATATTAGAAATAGATAGTTATCACATTAAAAAGTTCTAATTGGACTCGTATCAATTTTTGAATTGAAAGATTGGGTATTTGAATTTTAAATACATTATCCTTTTAGTAAAAAGATTTTCATTATCTTAAAAATAACAACCCATAATTGAAGAGTTCTAATAGATATTTGTTATTTCAAACTTATATCTTTAAAATTTAAATGCTAAAAAATATATTTAAATATGATCTTATTGTTGGACAGTAAAATTCTCGAGATCAAAAATAATAATCGAGACAAGAAAAATACTACAACAGTCAATTTTTTTATTTCAACGTGAGTGTGACAATCTCTATGAATCCTCTTATTCGCCTTTACAAATGTAAATTCAAGGGCTTTGAGCTTGATCTTGAACTTGATGGATTTGATCTTGACTTGTGCTTAAATCCAAGGGCTTTATAGCTTGTTCTTGAATCTTGCGGTCTTGATCTTGAACTTGAACTTGATTTGTAAATTTAGTGCATTTGATCTTGCCTTATGCTTGGATCCAAGAGATTTGTAGCTTGTTCTTGAATCTTGCGATCTTGATCTTGAATCTTGATTTGCGGATTTAAGGAACTTGATCTCGACTTGTACTTGAATTCAAGGACCTTTGAGCTTGTTCTTGAATCTTGTAGTTTTGATCTTGAATCTTGATGGAATCTGTGGCGTTTGGTCCTCTTTTCTAAATTATGAGGCCCCTATTTATAGTTGTGAAAAGGGAAGAGTCGTGGTGAAGGTGAATTTCTTTGGGCCAATCAGATTTAAGTGACATGGTCATGATAAATATGAACTTTCTTTGACCAATCATATTTAAGTGACTTGACACCTCTTATGGGTTTTTAATTCACAAGGACTGCCGCATCATTTTGACACAATCACATTGGCTCCTTCATATGACTTGGCATACCACATCATTTGATATGTGGCGCCAAATTGGGCCTCTAAAATATGATGACATCTTGGGCTTGCTAAAGTGGGATTAGTTATTTGTAGCCCAAACTAATATGATGTCATCTTGGGCTTGCTAAAGTAGGCTCAGTCATTTGTAGCCCAAATCAATGGGCTAGCCTAGTAAAACTTGGATTTTAATTAAATTCATACATATTTGGACTTAAATAATTAGTCAAATAATATTAATCACCATTATTTATTTGGGATCAATATATTTTGAATTTAATATAATCTGAATTTCGTACAGATTTTAATTTGATAAAATTTTATGGCCTACAAAATGCCCCCTACTTTAAGGTCGGTCGAGTGTATACTTAGAAACTAGACATGAAGTATGATTATTTAAACATGTTTCCCTCGTAACGACCTAAAAATTGTATGAAATATGTGAAATTTATGATTTTATGTGATTTGACTGTTTTATCCCTCCCCGTAGTTGCATTAGGATATTTTTGGGGTGTGGGAGTGAATGGCATGATTTTCGATGCATTTTGGTATCATTTATGCAATATTGTAGGTTTTGATGGCTTAAAGAGCCTTAATTTGGACTTATGTAGATATCTTTTGATCCGTGCAATGGATGGACAAACGGACTGTGCCAGCAGCTCCGGAATATTGATTTTAGGCTAGGTATAACTTTGGTTTGGGTCCCGGTGTACCCGAGCTTGTTTCGACCTATTGATCGGAAAGTTGAAAAATTGAAAATATGAGAGTGGAACCCACATTTGATCGAAATGACCTCGGATGGAAAATCCAATTTCTCCAGAAGATTCAGAATGTCGATTTTAGGGTGTTAGCATATTTGGTATGATTTTATGGGTTTTAAATCTCATTTCGACCCTCGATTTGAAAAATTATAATTTCGAGTTTCAGGGATCAACTTTATGAAAACGATATTTTTTGGGAAATCTGATATCGCCAACGCGTCCGGTGCGTCAAATTTAGTGTGGTTTTATAGTTTATTTGTATAAAACAAACTCCAAACGAATTTCGGGCACTCCGTGGAAGTCCGAAGTGGACTTTAACCAAAGAAAAAAAAAACTGCAGCTTTTTTGGTTATTTCAATGCAGATTTTCTGCACTTGTAAATAGTTTTGGGTTCATTTTGCTCATTTTTCATCTTGCCTCTTGAGAGTTAAACCCTAAATAGTTTGGGAGCTGAAAAGTGAAGCTTTTGGGAGCTTGGAAAACTAGATTAACACCCTTTTCTTGGTTTTATTACGGATTAAAGGTAAAAATTCACCATTTTCTTAGTAATTTCTTGATAAATTTCTCAAAACCCCAAAAATCTTAGAGCATGATTTTAAATCCAAATTCAATCTTTTTCACTTGAATAATATTTTTATCTTATAATTACTAGTTTTTCATCAATTTAACTTTCAAAATAACTCTGATTCTTGATTTTAACCCGGATTTCAAAGATTTTACCCCGTAAAGCTCAAAAATAGTTTTTCTTCGATTTGAACTTCATTTTTGACTCGATTTAACGGGTTTTCAGCTGCAGATTCCTAAAAATATGAGAAACATGTTTTTAAAATAAAGTTTCGATTTTGCCTTTCTTTTTTGGAAACCAATTTTGGGAGTCCGTTTTGACCCCGAACCAAAAGTAGTCAATATGGATGTCGTTGATTTTGTCTTGATGTGTAGATTTATATTTGATATTTTTAGTGGAGTTCGAGATTGTTCATAAAAAGTAAGGTTGCGGGTTCAAGTGTAGTGAACCGATTTTGGCTTTCGAGGTAGGTTACAACTTAACTCTTTCAGACTAGGAGGGGTAGTAAATGATAAAAAAAAATTCACGTTAAGGGTGGGAACTAATCATGAAAAATGATTATCTATGTTTTGTGCCCGTGTAGGGGCGTATATGTGATGTAATTATCGAAATTAAGATATTATGTGATATGTTTGACCGTGTGGGGTCCTATGTGATATTGATAGCCTTGAATGTATGTGAACAATTGTATTGTGTTATTTAATGTGGTACCATTGGTGTATTGTGATTATATTCAAACTTTATTGGCATATGAGACATATGAAAATTCATGGATAAAACGAAAATAATAAGTGATATTGGCTCATGTGGTTAAGTGAATGTATCATTATGGTTGGTTGGGGAAATATATCATGTGATTGGTCATGAAAATACTCATTGTGATTGGTTGTGAGCATTACATCTTCATATCATGCTCATTCATAAAACATTGGTACCACCGTTGCAATATCTGAGAAACACTGGCAACACCTTTTAAAAAAATATTGTAACACCTTATAAAAATCTTTTCGAGGGATATGCCGAAAAGGAGATATGAGATATGTGGATTGTATACGGGTTGACGAACCCCATTGATCCTACGTAGGGAAGCTTTTAACTCCGTAGGTGTATACGGGGATTGTGCGATGATCCCGGAGCTTGTGTGATGACCTCGTGCATTATCATCATAATCACCATCATCATATATATTGCACTTAATTTATTGAGTTTATGTTGTGTTGTATTTCCTTATTGACTTGTCATCTATGTATTTGTCTTGCCTTCCTTTACTTGTATTTGATGATTTTGTATCTACATGTTCTCTCTTGTTCTATTTATATGTGACATAATGTATACTTCTGTTCTATACCTTGGTGTGTTGTTGAAATATATGTGAGATATATTAGAACTGTTAGTGTAAGCGGTGTGGGCTACCGTTGTGGGATATTTTCTGATTGCAGGTGACATCCCCTTAGTGTAAATTTTGTATGCTTTATTTACTACTTCACTTGGTCGGCCTATGATACCTACTGAGTATTAGTGGATCGTACTCATGCCTACTGCACCCTTTTGGTGTAGGTCTTAGGTCGAGTTTGCCTCAGCTTGATTGACTCGGGCGATTGTTGGAGCTTCTAAGGTAACGGTTGGACATTCATGCGTCTGAAGTTCACCTCTATCTTTCTATAGTTATTATGTCTTTATTAGTATTCAGAGACAGTTATTATTTCTTTGTGGTTATTTTTTTGATGCATTTGACTCTTGGATTGTATTAGTAGTTCTTACACTATTGACTCCTGGTTTTGGGCATGATTGGTATTTTGGATAAGTTCTTTCCACATTGTTATGATTACTTATATTGTTCGGATTCGTTCTAGAAGCTTTACCATGGGATATTTCTGTCTTTTATTCTTTTTGTATCAATTTAGGTGATAGGCTTTTTTGTCAAGGTACACCACGGCAAGTTCTATTATGACCTTTATTTTTGGGTTATGAAATAGTATTAGAGCAGCCAAGTTTCATTGGTCTAAACAGTGTAAGAACGGAATGTCTAATAGAGTCTCACTGATCGGTACGTAGACGTTCGTATCTATCTTCAAGAGGATATAGGATGTCTTTAGGAAACTTTCCTCATTTTATTCCTTATCATATAAATTCTTTCACATCTTGTGTTCTGAGTTGTGTTGCTTTCTTTCTACGCGGATGATGTGGCTTATACTACATATTAGTTGAGAGATGTTGTGAGAAATTAGTGGATATCATTTTTCGATTATAGGCTTATTGATGCTTCTGAGTTGTCATAGGATCGGTTTGTTAATGCCTTTCTAGAGAGATTTGTGCCTTTCAATTGTGAGATCTTATGTGGGACGAGTTTAATCATTTGGAGAAGGACTCCATGACAATTTTTGAGTATAAGGCATGCTTTCATACCCTGTCCAGATATTTCTATAATAACTTTTCCATCGAGTTTAGAAAGGTTAGAAAGTTTGTGAAGGGTTTGGATATTTCTCTTTAGTTGGCTACATCTCAGATGATTATGCTTGGAGCTCCTCTTTAAAGTATTGTGGATCACGGTAAGATGATAAAGGGTATTATTAGTGCATCTTAGGGAGGCACCAAGAAGGAACGACATTTTAGTGAGTTCAGGAGTCAGACCTCTCAAGGCAGAGATTTTAGAGGATCTCGTGGATACCATGGTAGGCCAGTGCAGGTGATTTTATAGAGTTTAGCTGGTGGATCTTCTAGTTCAGCATTTTAGGGTGGCCGTTCGGGCTCAGTTGTACTTTCTCTTGTTGAGATTGGTCGTAGAAGTTGTTATGTGTGTGATGAGATTGGCCATATAGCCAAGGAATGTTCTCGTCATGTGGTTAGAGCTATTTCTATTTCAGCTGTGAGAGGTAGGTATTCTACCAAAGTTGCAAGAGGTAAGAATAGTAGAGCCTGTGTTGGTGGTTGTGGGGTTACTTAGCCAGTTGGTAGTGATGGATAGTGTTATGCTATACCAGCTATACTTGAGGAAGAGACTTTTGATGCTATGATTACAGGTACCTTCCTTATTTGTTTCAGACTTGCATATGTATTATTTGATCTCGGATCAACTTTCTCCCATGCATCTGTGTATTTTGCTTTGGGTTTTGATTTTGTTACTGAGCCTCTTTCCATGCCTATCTGTGTATCTACCCTGGTAGGTAATTCTTTAGTGGTGGATCGGGTACATCGATATTGTGATATGACTTTTACCAAGCATGATACTTTGATAAACTTACTTGTGTTAGATATGATCGATTTTGATATTATTTTGGGTATGGATTGGTTGTCTTCTTATCATGCTATGTTAGATTGTTATACCAAGACTGTAACTTTAGCTTCGTCAGATGTGCCAAGGATAGCTTGGAAGAGTAAACTTCATTCGGGCCCTAAAAGGCTTATATCTTATATTCAGGTTCGTAAATTAGTTAAGAGGGGATAGTTTTCTTACTTGGCCCATATTCGTTACACCAATGTTGTTTCACCTCTCTCCTTGGATTCTGTCTGTGTTGTCCGTGAATTTATAGATGTGTTCCCTACGGACTTACCTAGTATGCCTTCTAATCGAGATATTAATTTTATTATTGATGTTGAGTCGGGCACTAAGCCCATTTTTATTCCTCCTTATAGGATGGCCCCAGTAGAGCTGAAGGAACTAAAGGATCGATTACAAAAGTCGTTGGATAAGAGATTTATTTGACCTAGTATTTTACCTTGGGGTGCGCCTGTCTTATTTGTGAAAAGAAAGGATGGGTCTATGTGGATGTGTATTAATTATTGGCAGCTGAATAAGGTGATGGTTAAGAATAAGTATCCTCTTTCTCGCATCGATGATTTATTTGATCATCTTCAGGGTGTTGCGGTGTTTTAAAGATTGATTTGAGGTCTATTTATAACTAGTTGAGGACTAGAGCTTCGGATATTCCGAAAACTGCTTTTCAGGCTTGATATGGTCATTATGAGTTCTTAGTCATGCCTTTTTAGTTTACCTATGCCCCTGCCGCATTCATGGAGTTAATGAACTAGGTGTTTTGACCGTATCTTGACTTTTTGGTTATGGTATTTATAGATGATATCTTGGTTTATTCCAAGAATAAGGTTGAGCATGAGGATTATTTGTGGATTAGGCTTTAGAGATTGAGGGATAAGAAGTTGTATGCGAAGTTATCTAAGTGCGAGTTTTAGTTAGAGTTAGTTTCTTTCTTGGATCATGTGATGACTAACAAAGGTATTATGGTTGATCCAGCTAAGGTTGTAGCAGTTTGTGATTACGCTAGACCTACTTCGCCTACCAAGATTTTGGAGTTTTATTGTGTTGGTTGGGTATTATTAGTATTTTTTTGAAGGTTTCTCTTCCATTACAGCTCCGTCGACCAAGTTGACTCAGAAGAAGAATTCCTTCCAGTGGTATGATGTTGTGAGGTGAGCTTTCAAAAGCTTAAAGATTTGTTGACTTCAACTCCTATATTGGCTTTGCCCAAGGAGGGCGTGGGCTTTATTGTCTTTTGTGATACTTCAGGTGTTGGGTTAGGTGTTGTGTTGATGCAGGAGGGCAAGGTAATTGTGTATGCATCTTGTCAAGATTTGAGCCTCATGAGAGGAATTATCTTACTCATGATTTAGAGTTGTGTGCAGTTCTGTTTGCCTAGAAGTTGTGGAGGCACTACTTGTATGGAGTTCATTGTAAGATCTTCTAAGATCATTGTAGCCTTTAGTACTTCTTTACTAGAGAGATCTTCATATGAGGCAGCGTCATTGGCTTGAGTTTCTTAAGGATTATGACTTGACTTTTCTCTACCATCAGGGCAAGGCTAATGTGGTTGCGGATGGCTTGAGCTGAAAGTCGACTAGCATCGGTGGCTTGGTGCATCATTTGACTTAGGAGAGGCCATTGGCCTTAGAGGTTCATTCTTTGGCTAACCCGATGGTTAGGCTTTATATTTTGACATCGGGGCATGTTTTGGCATTTATGGAGGCTAGATCATCTTTGATAAAGTAGATTCAAGCTCATCAGTTAGATGATGTTAGATTGAGGTTGCTTTGAGATAAGGTGTTGAGTAGGAAGGTTAGGGAAGCCTCACTTAATTCAGATAAAGTTTTTTTGAGGATTGGGGGCTGAGTTTGTGTGTCGAGAGTGGTGATTGGATTAGGTAGATCTTGGAGGAGGCCCATTGTTCCAGATATTCCATCCATCCAGGTGTTTCTAAGATGTATAGTGATTTGAGACAACACTACTTGTGGGTTGGTATGAGGCAGAATATAGCAGATTTTTTGGCTCATTGCCTATGTTGTCAGCGGGTGAAGGCCAAGTATATAAAACCCGGTGGTTTGCTTTAGAGTTACCCATTCTCGAGTGAAAGTGGGAACAGATCACTATGGACTTCGTGACTGGGTTTCTTTATACTTCTCTTGGTTTTGACAGTGTTTGCGTCATCATGGATCGATTGACCAAGTCAGCTTATTTTATTCCGATTTAGGTCTCATTCAGTGCTGATAGGTTAGCCCATATATTCATTCGTAAGATTATGCGTCTGCATGGTGCATCAGTGTCCATTATTTCAGATCGAGGTTTTGTGTTCACATCTCACTTTTGGAAGACTTTTCAGGATGAGTTGGGTACTCAGGTTGATCTTACCACAGCGTTTCACCCCCAGACTGATGGCTAGCCAGAGCAGACCATCCAGGTTTTGAAGGATATGCTTCATGCATGCGAAATAGATTTTGGTGGCCAGTGGGAGCAACATTTGGCTTTAGCAGAGTGGCTCTTTTTGAGACGTTGTATGGTAGGCGTTGTTGCTCCTCAGTAGGTTGATTTGATATTTCAGAGGTGAGACCTCAAGGTACGGACTTGCTTCATGAGTCGTTGGATAGAGTTTGGGTGATTAAGGATAGACTTAGAACGGTTCAGAGTAGGCAAAAGTGTTATGCTGATCGTAGACTTCGTGCCTTGAGATTTGGTATAGGTGATCATGTTTTCCTTCGAGTTTCACTCATGAAGGATGTGATGAGGTTTGGGAAGAAGCAAGCTTAGCCCCAGGTATATTGGTCTATTTGAGATTCTACAAACTATTGGTGATGTGGATTATGAGTTTGTTTTGCCACTTGATCTATCAACTATTCGTCTAGTTTTTCATATTTCTATGTTTCGATTCTATATTCCTGATGAGTCTCATGTTATTCGTTTGGAGTCGGTTCAGTTAGATGAGCGGTTGTCCTTTGTAGAGATGCCGATTTTCTTCTTAACTAGCGATGTTAGGCGGTTGCGCTCTAGAGTGATCCCTATGGTTAAGGTCCAGTGGTGACATCAACTTGTAGATGAGGCTACTTCAGAGGTTGAGTCTGATATACGTAGTTCCTATCCCCAGCTTTTCATTGGTTCAGGCATTTCCTTGTCTTAGTTCGAGGATGAACTAGATTTTAGTGGTGGATGATGTAACGACCTAAAAAATTGATGAAATATGTGAAATTTGTAATTTTATCTAATTTGACTATTTTACCCCTCCCCGTACTTGCATTATGATATTTTTAGGGTGTGGGAGTGATTGGCATGATTTTCTATGCATTTTGGTTTCATTTATGCAATATTGTGGGTTTTGATGGCTTAAAGAGCCTTAATTTGGACTTATGTGGATATCTTTTGATCCGTGCCACGGATGGATGAACGGACTACGCTAGGAGCTTTGGAATATGGATTTTAGGCTAGGCAGACCTTTAGTTCAGGTCCAGGTGCACCCGAGCTCATTTTGACCTATTGATCGGAAAGTTAAAAAATTAGAAATATGGGAGTGGGACCCACATTTGATCAAAACAATCTCAGATGGAAAATCCAACTTCGCCAGCAGCTCCAGAATGTTAATTTTAGGGTGTTAGCATATTTGGTATGATTTTACGGGTTTTAAATCTCATTTCTGCCCTCGATTTGAAAAATTATAATTTTGAGTTTTTGGGGTCAACTTTATGAAAATGATGTTTTTTGGAAAATATGATATCGCCAACGCGTCTGGAGCATCGAATTTAGTATAGTTGCATAGTTCGTTTGCACAACTCGGACTCTGAACGAATCTCGGGCACCCCATCGAAGTCCGGAGTGGACTTTAACAAAAAAAAACCGCAACTTTTTTGGTTATTTCAGTGCAGATTTTCTGCACTTATAAATAATTTTGGGTCCATTTTGCTCATTTTTCATCTTGCCTTTTGAGAGTTAAACTCTAAATAGTTTAGGAGCTTAAAAGTGAAGCTTGTGGGAGCTTGGAAGTTAGATTAACACCTTTTTCCTGGTTTTATTACGGATTAAAGGTAAAAATTCACCATTTTCTTAGTAATTTCTTGATAAATTTCTCAAAACCCCAAAAATCTTAGGGCATGATTTTAAACCTAAATTTTACTCATTTTCACTTGAATAATATTTTTATCTTATAATTACTAGTTTTTCAGCAACTTAACTTTCAAAACAACTCCGATTCTTGATTTTAACCTAGATTTCAAAGATTTTACTCGGTAAAGCTCAAAAATAATTTTTCTTTGATTTGAACTCCATTTTTGACTCGATTTAACTTGGGTTTTCAGCTGCAGATTCCTAAAAATATGGAAAATATGTTTTTGACATAAAGTTATGATTTTGCCCTTTTGTTTGAAAACCCATATTGAGAATCTGTTTTGACACCGAATCAAAAGTAGTCAATATGGGTGTCGTTGATTTTTTCTTGACGCATAGATTTCATATTTGATGTTTTTAGTGGAGTTTGGGATTGTTCGTGTAAAGTAAGGTTGCGGGTTCAAGTATAGCAGACCGATTTTGGCTTTCAAGGTAGGTTATGGCTTAATTCTTTCGGACTGGGATGGGTAGTAAATGATGATACAAAATGCACGTTAAGGGTGGGAACTAATCATGATAAATGGCTATCTATGTGTTGTGTCCGTGTGGGGGCGTATATGTGATGTAATTGTCGAAATTGAGATATTATGTGATATGTTTGACCTTGTGGGGTCCTATGTGATATTGATAGCCTTGAATATATGTGAACAATTGTATTGTGTTGTTTAATACGGTACTATTGATGTATTATGATTATATTCAGACTTTATTGGCATAAGAGACATGTGGAAATTCATGGATGAAACGAAAATAATAAGTGATATTGGCTTATGTGGTTGTTGGAATGTATCATTGTGCTTGGTTGTGGAAATATATCATGTGATTGGTTGTGAAAATACTCATTTTGATTGGTTGTGAGCATTACATCTTCATATCATACTCATTCATGAAACAATGATACCACCGTGGCAACATCTGAGAAACACTGGAAACACCTTTTAAAAAAATATTGTAACACCTTATAAAATCCTTTCCGAGGGATATGCTGAAAAGGAGATATGAGATATGTGGATTATATACAGGTTGATGAACCCCTCCATGGGCCTACGTAGAGAAGCTTTTGTTCCGTAGGTGTATACGGGGATTGTACGATGATCCTGGAGGTTGTGCGACGACCTCGTGCATCATCATCATTATCATTATCATATACATTGCACTTACTTTATTGTGTTTATGTTGTGTTTTATTGCCTTATTGACTTGTCATCTATGTATTTGTCTTACCTTCCTTTACTTGTATTTGATGAGTTTGTATCTACATGTTCTCTCTTGTTTTATTTATATGTGACATAATGTATATTTCTGTTCTATACCTTGGTGTATTGTTGAAATATATGTGAGATATATTAGAAGTGTTAGTGCAAGTGGTGTGGGCTACCATTATGGGATATTTTCTGATTGCAGGTGACGTGCCCTTAGTGTATATTTCGTATGCTTTATTTACTACTTTTCTTGGTCGGCCTATGATACCTACTGAGTACAAGTGGAGTGTACTCATGCCTACTGCGCCCTTTCAGTGCAGGTCTTAGCTGAAGTGTGCCTCAGCTTGATTGACTCGGGCGATTATTGGAGTTTCCAAGATAACGGTTGGACATTCATACGTCCAAAGTTCACCTCTATCTTTCTATAGTTATTATGTCTTTATAAGTATTCGGAGAGAGTTATTATTACTTTGTGGTTATTTTTATGATGCATTTGACTCTTGAATAGTATTAATAGTTCTTTCACTATTGACACCTGGTTTTGGGCATGATTGGTATTTTGCATAAATTCTTTTCGCATTGTTATGATTACTTATATTGTTCAGCTTCGTTCTAGAAGTCTTACCGTGGGATATTTCTATCTTTTCTTCTTTTTGTATAGTTTAGGTGATAGGCTTACTTATCAAGGTACGCCACGACAAGTTTCATCATGACCCTTATTTTTGGGTCGTGACATCCCTCGTGCTTCAAAAATTTTCATACATATGAATACCTCATTCATTAGTTGAGACAATTAAAGTTGAACCATATTGATATTGGCTCTTAAAAAAAGTCTCTTATTATTTTTTCTCTTGAAAGTAAGACCCATTGGTGAGGCATGATAACCAATTTCAAATAAATTTTGAAAAACTTTTTTCTTTACCACCTTACTTAACCAGGAGTAAAACTCTTTCAATTTGAATTTACATTAGAGAAGGAAACAACCTTCAATTTGAATTTGCATGGGAGAAGAAAACAACCTCCAATTTGAATTTGTATTGGAAATGAAAACTCTTCCAATTTAAATTTGTAGTGGAAAAGGTAACGACCTCCAATTTGAATTTGTATTGGAGATGAAAACTCTTTCAATTTGAATTTGTATAGGAGAAGAAAACAACTTTCAATTTGAATTTGTATTAGAGATGGAAACTCTTCCAATTTGAATTTGTATGGAAGAAGGATACAACCTCCAATTTGAATTTGTGTTGGAGATGGGAACCCTTCCCATTTGAATTTGTATGGAAGGAGGAAACAACCTCCAATTTGAACTTGTATTGGAGAATGAAACATCTATCCTACAACTCTATAAAAGGATGTAGGTTCCTCATTTTTTCTGTACAGATTTTGGAGTTTCCAAGCCATCGATAATATTGAGGTAATTTCTTTCCCTCCTACTTTCCTCTTATTTTCGTTAATTTTTTTTTCTGCACAACATGTTATTTGTAAAAAATTCATATCTCATTGTAGGAAAATCAAAATAATGAACCGTTTGATATTCTAGAAACTAGACTTCAAGATCTATAACACATCCAAAATTCAGCTCTAAATTACTTCAATATAATTCTCTATAATTTTTTGAATTTATCCCTAAATCTTATCATGCTGAAAATTTCAGATCTGCCCACCTCTATTAAAATTTTCATATCTTGATGTAGGAACGATGAAATCATGAGGCGCTTAATTTTTTTGAAACTAGACTAAAAAATCTATAACATCCGAAATTCATGATTTAATACCTTCAGCATTATTTTAGAGAAAATTTTGAAGTTGACTTTAAATTCTGTCATGCTGAAAATTTCAGATACACATGACTTTATTGAAACTTTAATATCTCATAGTAGAAATGACGAAATCATGAACCGCTTGAATTTTCTGAAATTATACTCGAAAATATACAACATCTCAAAATTTATGATTTAAAACTTTTAGCATTATTTTTGACAAAATTTGACACTAAATTTTGTCATGCTGAAAATTCCAAATTTGTGCGCCTTTACTTAAATTTTTATATCTCAAAGTAGGACGAACGAAATCATGAATTACTTGATTTTTTCAAAAATAGACTCGAAAATATATATCACACTCAAAATTCATGATTCAACATCTTCAGAATCATCCTAGATAATTTTTGTTGGCTCCGCATGCTGATATGTTTAAATTTTAGGTTTGCGTGGCTACACGAGACAAATCATATATAGGCATGGGAACGTTGAATCGTGAGTGTCATTTTCTGTTGGAAAGAGGACTCTAACACTTTCTATAGGCAAGTAGAGTTAAGGGTGTAACTTGATCCATCTTTGCCGATCGAGATACTCACCATATTTAGGTGAGCATTCCATCTTTTTGCCCATGTTTCCCTTCTTTTCTTCTTTTTTTTTAGGTGAACTACAATCCATTGCTCAAGATAAAGCCTTTTATGCAAGGTTATAGTCTTAATATGCAAAGGGTTAGATGCCTTTTCCCTACCATAAGTAAGGTAATCCTAGAAGGTAATCTTATTGCACACAGGGATGACTACTCGCTCCCTCCATAAGAAAAGGTAATTTTATGGTAATCTTATGGTGCATAGGGATGATTATTCGTCCCCTTCATGAGAAAAGGTAATTTTATGGTAATTTTATGATGCATAGGGATGGCTACCCGTCCCCGCCGTAATAAAAGGTAATTTTATGGTAATATTACGTCACATAGGGATAGCTATCCATACTCGCAATAAGAAAAGGTAATTTTATAGTAATCTTATGGAGCATAGGGATGGATATCCGTCCCCGCCATAAGAAAAGGTAATTTTATGGTAATCTTATAGCGCATAGGGATGGCTATTCATTCCCGCCATAAGAAAAGATAATTTTATGGTAATCTTACGACGCAAAGGGATGGATATCCATCCCCACCATAAAAAAAGGTAGTTTTATGGTAATTTTACGGCGCATAGGGATGGCTATTCATCCTCACCATAAGAAAAGGTAATTTTATGGTAATCTTATGGCGCATAGGGATGACAATTAGTCCCTTCTATAAGAAAAGGTAATTTTATGGTAATCTTACGGCGCATAGAGATGGCTACCCACCCCCTCTATAAGAAAAGGTAATTTTAAGGTAATCTTAAGGCGCATAGGAATGGCTACTCATCCCCGCCCTAAGAAAAGATAATTTCATGGTAATCTTAGGGCACATAGGGATGACTACTCGTCCCGACCTAAAGAAAGGTAAACTAAAGAAGGTTTGAAAGATTTAAAGACTTCCAACTTATAGATCAAAGCACCTGATAACTCCAACTTTCAGACTTTGAAGGCTTCAATGTGGCAGATTTGAAAACTTCAACTTGAAGACTTCAACTTATAAATAAAGAGCATATAAAGACTTCAACTTGTGAACTTGCCAACTTCAGTATGGTAAATTTGAAAGATCCAATATGAAAACTTAGTGAATTGAAAGACTTCAACTTAAGCTATAGGTCATCTGAAGACTTCAGCTATCAGACTTTAAAGGCTTTGATATGGCAAATTTAAAGACTTCAACTTAAAGATTTAGTGAATTTAAAGACTTTAACTTAAAGACATAGAGCATATGAAGATTTCAACTTGTAGATTTCGTGTACTTGTAGGCTTTATTATGGTGAAAGCTCCAACATGAAGACTTGGTGAATTTGAAGACTTCAACTTATAAACATTGGTCATCTTAATACTTCAGTTATTAGACTTCGTGAACTTACAAGCTTCAATATGATAACTTGAAAGCTCCAACATGAAGACATAGTAAATTTGAAGACTTTAATTTATGTCAAAGAAGCTCATACTTCATAGGGGTTTGCCCCCATTAAGTCACCAATACTTGGCGCAAGTCTGAAGATTGATGAAATTAAAAGTCTCTTAAAGATTAAATTTTTTATATGAAAGGGAACATGTATTTTTTTGACACTCATGCAACTTAACTTAGAATATAATTCCAAGGGCCTATATACCTCAGTAAAGAGAATCAAGTCACAGCGTAGTTCTGGGGTAAGTGTTTTTTTTGTTTGTCCTAACTTTTGCCTAGGCTGCCTCCTTCGAGGTTTTTAACCTATCAGACATTTTTTTAGCCATACACAGTTTATACTCTTGCGTTCCAGGAGTGGACATGCATTTTATACTCGTTCCTTAAGGAGTGTCATCTTTCTTCAAGGATAGTACTTTTTCAAGAACTTGGCATTGATAGGGCCAATCCCCATGCCATCTGCATCGACAAGCTTGTAAGAACTATTTGAATATACTTCTTATATGACATATGTTCCATCCCATTTTGAAGCAAATTTTCCCCCAGACTTATAAGAAGTAATAATGGGTCTTCTTACTGCAAAGACTTGATCTCCAAATTGGAAGCACCTTAAGCGAACCCTTTTATTGAAAGAATGAGATAGTCGGGCCTAATAACATTTAAGATTTTATTGATCCTCCAACCTCATCTCATCAAGAGCTTATAACTTCTTAAGATGAAACTGGGGATTTTGCTCTTCGGTGAGATTTTCTTGAATAACCAGTCTCTAAGAAGGTATTTGACACTCAAATGGTAGGGCTGCTTCAACTCCAAAAGCAAGAAAATATGGGGTTGCTTGTGTCGGTGTTCGGTAAGTCGTTCTATATGCCCAAAAAGCTTCTTCCATTCGGTCATGCCAGTCTCTTTTGGACTTGGAGACGACCTTATTCAACAAATTGCATAAAGTCTTACTGAATGCTTCGGCAAGAACATTGGGGGCATCATGGTACAGAGAAGATTTACACTGCTTGAAACCAAAGAGATCATAGATCTTGTTCATTAGTTTGTTATCAAATGGCTTGCCATTGTCAGTTATTATGTATTGAGGAATTCCAAAGAGGTAGATGATATTCACTCGGATAAAATTTGCAATATTCTCCTTCTTTACTTCTTTGAGAGCGAAAACTTTAGCCCGTTTTGAGAAGTAATAAGTCACAACTAAGATATACAAGTGTCCACCAAAAGATTTTAGTAGCGGCCCAACAACATCCACTCCCCAAGAATTGAATGGCCAAGATGCTACAGTTGGGTGTGATACTTCAGGAGGTTGATGTATGAAATTTGCGTGGAATTGGCAAAATTTGCATTTACGTGTGAGCAAATGCTAATACATTTGAGGCTTTAACTTTTGTCATTTTTGATTATTTTCCCTTTGACATTGCAGTAAAAGTCAAGATACAAGAGAATCAACAATTATGAGAGTAAAAGAGTTGATGTCTGAGCAAGTAGAGAAGGAAGAATAACTAATGACTTATCTGATAAGTCGTCAGCCTTGTAATAAGATATTAAAGTTGCCGTCAGTCTTAGAAAGAGAATGGCCTTCAGCTAGAATATGTGACGACATCTGTGATAGGTTGTCAAATGTCTGATAAGCCATTAGGCTCGTCGTCAGGCTTAGGCAGGGAATGGATTTTGAAGTGAAGAAGTGACGACACCTCTGATAGGTAGTCACATGTCAGACAAGACATCAAGCTTTATTGTCAGCCCAAGGCAAAGATTATCAAAGTAAAGAAGAGCTGACGACATTCCTGATAAGCCGTCAGACTCCTGATAAGCTGCCACACACGTCGTCACCTGTCCAAGAAAATACTGTGATCTATGATTTTATTTTCATAATCAGACTGAAGTATTTAAAGCATATGTTAGGGTTTTCATTGATGATCTCGGATATCTGGAACTCACGTTTTGAGCACTTTTTCTCTTTATCTTCTGACTTTAATTCTTTAGAGAGATTATTACAATTGTTTTTTGGATTTTCTACTGGATCAAATCTAAGAAACACTTGTTGCTATTCATCTTGCTGTAAGATCATCTATCTAAGTATGAATTCAACTTGTTGTCTTGCTTATTTTATTATGAGTAGCTAAATTCCCTTAACCCGAGTTGTGGGACCTATGGGTTTAGGTTTGTAAAGTAACTAAGTGTTCAAGATTCTAACTGTGGTAGGAACTTCTTATTAATTCCATTATTTTACATGCTGACTATTGGTTGCAAACAATAGACTTTGCTTATGGGTGATTTGCTTGAGATAAGAAATTAACCCTAGTAAGAAGTGAATTATCAATAGGGACCTAGAAGCATTAAACTTCCATTTAATAATTAATGATGTAACAAGATTAATTAACTTGGGATAACATCCTGTTATGAAATATAAATTCCCTAAGTTTGAGAAAATTAGGTAATTAAATGTCTAAATAGGTTGATAAACATTTAGACATAACTTTGATAAGGATAGTCTGTTGTTCCTACCTACCACAAGAATCTTGAACCGTTACTAGCGTCTGTCAAATCCCAATACCCATAGTGACATAACTCTGGTTTTCCTTATTATATTGATTTCAAACACTAAACTGAGAAATAACTATTTATTACACTTCCAAAAACCTCCATTCATATGAAACTGGTAACTATCAGTTGATTAACCCACAGATAACTCAAATTCACACCCATTTCCCTATGGGATTCGACGCCAACCTAGTTGGTTTATATATTGATAACGATCGCTTACATTCTTTTAAGAGAGGTTTAGTTGAGTATTATCATAAATGGAGCCGTTGCCAAGGAATACGATTGTAAATTGAAGTTTGTGTATGCTAATTGACTGTTAGTCAAGTTTCCTAGTTTTTATGTTTATTTGTTATTTTTGTTTTCTGTAGGAATTTTGTGGTGTATGCTAAGAACCAGAAGTTTTGGAGGACCATTGTTTCCATTTAATTCGGAACCACAACTAATCAGTAGAATGGCAGACCAGCAGGAGGCTGACAGGTTAGCAGCCTTAGCTAGAGCTCAGGTGAATATGAAGAATGTCGGTCAACACGTACGACATCCAAATCCTGAGAATGAAGATTTGGGATATGAGGAGTTGCTGAACCCTGGTAACCCAAGACGTGCAGAGCAAATAGCTGCACGAGTATAGCGTAATGCTAACAGAAACTGTCTATTCTGAGAAAGGCAAGATCACCAACCGGTCCAGTATGACCTCAATGATGATGATGATGGAATGGATGAATCAAGTGCAATGGGTGCAATTATTCCTCCACCATTAGCACTTGGGGAAAAATTCAACATTACAATTACTATGATTCAACTCCTTAATCTGAAGAGGTTGTTTGGTGGCCTTCCTGGGGATGATCCAAACTTGCATCTGGTGAACTTTTTCACCATCTATAAATCTTTTGATAACCCAAGAGTGGGTCAGAATGCTATCCATTTGATATTATTTCTGTTGTCTCTGTCTGGGGAGGCAACATTGTGGCTTAATAAGCTGACACCTAATTCTATCACCTACTGGAGGCAGTTGAAAGGAGCTTTCTTAAAAAGGTTCTTTCCACCTTCCAGGAGGGTACAGTTGAGGGATGAGATCGGTAACTTTAGCAAGCTCCCAGCTGAAGCCTTGCATGAAACCTGGGAGAGATTAAAAAAGAAGCTAACGCAGTGTCCAAACCACAATATGACAGACATACACTTGATGGAGACTTTGTACAAGGCTCTTAACTCTGTGACAAAACCAATTGTAGATAATGCTACTGGTGGTTCATTTGTTGATCTTACATTCCCAGAGGCTTCAGAAATGCTAGAAAGAATGACCAAACAGAGTCGAGCATGGCATACTAGAGACTCTGTAGTAGCAAGCCCTACTATTTCTATGGGTATGACTGCGGAACAATGTAGAAGAGATGAGGAGCGTGATCAAGACCTAGCTCACCTAAAAACATAAATAGACTTTCTAACCAAGCATTTACTATCAGGTAAAATTGAGAAAGTGAAGGGTGTGGGATCGCAGAGCAAAGTGGAGTCTGACTCAGAAGAAGAGGCGAACTATGTAAATAATCATCAGGGGGGTTTTGAGGCAATAGCCAAGGAAATTAAGGTTGAACTTACTATGAAAAGGTTGGATATAAGAATCAGGAGCAAGGAAATTGGAGAAGCAACAATGATAGGAGAAGGCTATATGTCCCTCCTAGAAATTGTGAGGCTTTTACAACAAGTTC